>NW_022196903.1:5665297-5753848 GCF_008632895.1 Mastomys coucha
GTTAACAGCGGAAGTAGGCACCATCTTGCCATGGCGAATGCCTCTCAAGATTCACGGCTCCCCACACAATAGCACACATAGTCAAGAATAAAACTGTGTTTCTCGGAAGATAAATTTTATGTACTAGGTTTTAATCTTTTCAAGACTAGACTTTGTTGCTGATGCTCTCCCCCTCCTTTGGCCACCTCAAAGGCACATGCTTTTGAGCACTGTCTGCTCGGGTTTTCTAAATGTTTCCTTTTCATCCTTTAGTGTGTTTGCAAACCTCCCTATGCTTCCTTTGCCCTGGATCTAATAAGTTCTAATTACCCTAAGATGTTTTGGGGCCTTATGTCTTCTGTAGGACTAGGCAAAGAATAGAGGAACATAAGCAAATCACACAGGCTAAATATTTTCAGGATTTTCAGAAAGATCTAAGCATCACAGGCTTTGGCTGCTTCTGCTCTTTGCTACCCACTTTTCTGTAGCACCACAACAATTGTTCAGGATAGAGATCTAGAGGCAGTCTGGGAGTTATAGATATCAGGGAAGCATTAAGTATCCTCAGTGTACAATGCTGTACTTACTGAGACAGAAACACACACTAATGTGTTTATAAGGATTTTAAACAAGAATGCAAAACCCAGAAGATTTCTGACTAAATTGGAACATTCACTTCAATTAAAATACATCCTTTTTTTTTAAAAAAAAAAAGAGTACTCTGCCGATTATTGGTCCTTTATAGACAATTTGTCTAGTTCTTTTAAAAGGGAAGCACAACAATTTTCTTGAAACTTTGAGATTATTCACACCAAATATGTACTGATGAAACCAGTAGCAGGTAAATCCTGAGCCAATGTCAGGCTATATATCTCTACCAGCAGGAAGCCAAATAGCTGAACGGACTGCCTCGGGAGGCCATTGAACCAACTATGGTGGCTGAATAATTTTATGACCAGTAATAAGGCTCACAAGTTACACATGCTAAGAGAGGGGTAATCAAATCTTATGCTTCGGGGCATAAATTAATCACTGCAGGGGTCAGAAAAGAATCTCCTTTGCCCTATGAGTAGAACTGTATAATTAGTAGTAGCTGTATTGATAGTTTTAAAACCTTTTTCTTCAGCACCAGCCTTGGCTTGGAGAGTAATTCTGAGACGTTATGGGGGTGTTTGAGCTTTTGATTAGAACAGGAGGGCTGCAGCAAGTTGAGCATTTTTTTTCCTGGAAGACAGACAGGCCGGGCTGTTCCCTGATACCACACTGTTCAACCTGATTTTCATTAACCGCTCAAGTGCCTGCTGCTAAAATGGCTCCAGGCTGCCGGGAACAATGGGCTTCCTTGCCTATCTGGAAATCTTGAGGTGGAATTTTGCCTTCTAATCAAGTCCCCTTCTGAGGAAGAGGGACAGCAGTGTGCTAAGGTGTGAAGCTAATTCTCTGTCTCCTAAAATTCACATTATTAAAAAAACCACATTTTCCTAGGATTGCTGAATTAATCCCTGAGTTTCTTTTCAGCAAAACAAGCTCAAGGAGAAACCCGTTAATCAAATAGCATTGAAGGCCAAGTGTAATCAACTGCCAAACATAAATTGTCTCAGGTTTGTCTATGTGTTTTATTGAACAAAGTCATGTCAAATGTTATGGTTTTATGATAATGCAAGATCCCATATTTCAAGAAAAGTAGATCAGGCTTCTTTCTATACTAGTACTTCCATCTTTAGCAATTTCAGGTAAAACAGAGTAACTTTCAAGTCATTTCCTAGGAAGATTTCTAGTAAAAGGAAAATGAACAAATGGCTCATTTCCAAATACTGACTGCCTATGAGTAGCCTAGATACTCAGTGCTCTTCGGAAGACAGATTATTGACATATCTTTACATGGACTCCAGTGCCCTGTTAGATGTTTATATTTGGTTCTTTTCACCTTTTCCTGTTTCTACTTTGCAATCAGTCAAATAGTATTACATGGCTACTACAGTCGTGGTTCAGACACACTTACCAATAACATAAGAATGATAGTATAGTTTTCTCATGAGAGGTTTTCTTCATATTGTTCATAAAGACTGAAATATAAGTTGGCACTTTCCCCTTTATAAGCTTATGGCCTGACTTGGAACATAGGGCATATCTATAAATACAGTTAACTCATACTGTAACAGTATGACATTGTTTGTTTTTAGAATAAGTGTGTCAACAAAGTTGTATGGCACACTTGTTAATAGAACTAAGACATCTGTGGAGGCTAAGGAGAATGTTTGTTTTGTTGGAAAAGAGCCCAGTGTGGTGTGTGTGTGTGTGTGTGTGTGTGTGTGTGATGGGTGTGGTGTGGTGTGTGTGTATGTTGTGTGGAGTGTGTGTTGTGCTGTGAATGTGGTGTGAGTTGTGTGTGTTGTGCTGTGTGTGTTTATGCATGTGTACAATGGGTATGAAGCTTGCTATAGAATAAACAGTGACTTAAATTCATAATGGAACTCAGGGTGGCTCAGGAAGGACTGGGGTTCTGCTCTGATGAGAGAGAGAGGAGTTAGTGTTAGTTAAGGAGAGGCTTGCCTGGGAAGAAATTGTGTGCTATGATTGGTCATATCCCATAGTGCTTATGAGGGCACTGTGGAAAGCAAACTTTGGGAATAATTATGTGTTTGCAGTGTGGGAACTAGTCTGCAACAGAGACAGACAGATTGTGATGGCATGATTCACTATGCATCTCTAAAGCAAGTTGGATTCAGTGTGTTTAATTTTATAATCAGATTACTTATTTTTGACCAAGAGACATAATATTTTACAGGTCTCTATTATTGAATTTAATATACATTAAATATTTCACCAAGATAATAAATCTTGATGTCAGTAACTATCAGATTCTTACAGATTTTATTTTTCTACATTTTTCTGATGGCATACAACAGTGAAGTAAATTATCTTCTCTAACAAATGAGCATGTAGTTTAAACTCCTTCAAAAAGTCAGTCAATATTGGTGGAGTATCCATTGAAGAAGCATTCTTTCTTCATAGAATATGCCTTAGAAAGAATACAAAGAAGCACAAAGCCAGTACCCCCTGTGTCTAGACTGTAACAGTATAAGAAAAAAAAAGAAAATAATATTAAAAGCTCCAAACTAATAAAGGCACCGAGTCAAATCTGTACCAGATTTTTCAGACATTATTTCATTTACTTCTCCAGTAAACATGATGGGATACATCCCTTACATCCTTGATTTTGCAGACAAGGAGTCAGGCTTCAAAAAATTAGCCATTTCACTTATGTAGCAACACTAGTAAATTATAGCCCACATCTGAACTCCTGACTACATAATTTTAAGCTAGATTCCTTTGGCGGCTACTATAATCAGTTATAAAAAGGCAAAACAAAAAACAAAAAACCCATGCTTGTTGTTTTTTTTAACCTCAAATAATGTAAATTTTGACGATTACAATGAATTATGATTTATGGACAGCTAGAGTTGTGTGAAAAGAAACACAGCTTCACTAAGAGTCTTCAACTGAATGCTCTCTGAGTTTAGGGAAGTGATAGCCTCATATTTACAATGCATAAGGCTGCAGGTGTGCTCTAGCAGTGAGGTAAGAGGTGAAGAGAGATGCACTGTAAAACAGGAGTAGCACTAGTACTTAAAATCCTGATGAGCAAGGTAAGTGCTGAATATGAAACCAGATTGTCATTATATATTGGCATGATGGTGCTGTATGGACAGGGACCATGGATGGCAAAGACATCAGAGAGGGAGGGAGAGAGGCAGAGAGGGAGAAAGGGGGAGAGAGTGAGACAGAGCGAGAGCAAGAGAGAGAGAGAGAGAGAGAGAGAGAGAGAGAGAGAGAGAGAGAGAGAGAGAGAGAGAGAGAGAGAGAGAGAGAGAGAGAGAGAGAGAACAGGGAAGACAGGACTTATGATAAGGCACTTATAACTCTAATAGCAAAAATCTTGAACCACTGCGATGGCCACAGAAATAAAATAAAATAAAACAAAACAAAAGTTAAGAAAATAACAACAAAACAAAAAATTTAAAGACGTAAAGTATCAGTTAAAGGTTATGTATTAAAATTCCACACCAGGGTGTTTCCCACATCACCATACTCTCCTCTTCACACCCATAATGTTCTTTTTAAAGTAACTATGAATACACATTTAATCATGGAGACCTGTTTAGTTGAAGACCTGTGGGCTTCATATGACCAAAGATAGCTATAAATGCCACCCAGCAAAAATACTTGGAAACTAAGCTTATTTAAAACATTGAGGTGTGTGTGTGTGTGTGTGTGTGTGTGTGTGTGTGTGACTTGATTTTGCAGTTTTGAGCATATGAGTGATTTCTGAAATTCAACTATCTAAAACTTATATTTCTATATTTGTAGCCTTGTAGTTCTTGCATTTCCTGGCTTTAGGGATCAAATAAACCCTAGTTTGTAGGTGTGTGTTCTTAGCTGATGAATGGGGAACAATAATAAATAGTAAGAAAAAGATGTTCAGGTGGCGTGCACTGGAGTTAAAACACTGGAATCCTGTGTGAGAGGGGGTAAGCACTGCTGTCCTGGGTCACTGGCATACTTTCACACCTGTCTTTTGCCTCTGTTGGGTATTTGACTCTGGCTCTAACCCCAGGAGGATTTCCTCTCCCTATGCTTCAGTCCCTATGCAGAAGGTTCCAGGCTACCATTGAACACCTTAGGATCATCCCTTGATTTGTTAACCATGTTGAATTGTGTCCCAAAAATGAACATGCAAAAGTAATCTTTAATGGACCTTTAAATGCACCCATTTTTTTCCTTTCTCAAGAGGCCTTGGTCCTGCATTTGTCCTTGTATGCTCTGTAGGTTTTCAGAGATGTGTGAACAGAGGGCTCATGAAGTGTTGCATTGTTCTCATGAATGAATGGTGTTTCTGGGCATATTAATTCCATTTTCTAGACCTTATTTTAGGAAACATCATTAAATGAAATGGCCTTTGTTAGTTTGCTATTGTATATGTATCTGGAATTAAAAAGTGGAGATTTTATTATATGCATTCTCCACTTTAGGATAGCTCTTACAGTGATGCAGAACAAGCTCAAAAAAAAAAAAAAAGGCTAAATGATCTTACATGAATCAAAAACTGTTCCTATGATGCAGATGAAAATATATGTATTTTTTGTAGTTTATACATTTGATGCTTTAAAATTTGCATTACTATTTTAATTTACTATTTGTGCATGCCATGTATGTTCATGAACATGGGCACACAAATGTGTGTGCATGCACATACATGGACCTACTGATAGTGCTGTGCTTTTCATGTCTGTGAAAGTCAGAGGACAACTGGCAGAAGTTGGTTTTCTGTCTACCACATGGGGCCAGGGTCCTGAACTCAGGTTACCAGGCTTGAAAGCAAGGGCCTTTACCCGCTGAGCTGTCTTACCAACTTTCTGATGAGGCTCCTAAAACTCAATCATTAGTTTAATGAGAATTTTGAGCACCAGCTAGGGATTTCTATCAAAGCCTTCCTTTTAACTTTTACTTTTTATCAGCAATTTTTAAATTAAAATGTAATTATGTCCTTTTCCTTCTCCCTCTTCTCCCTCTAGCCGTCTCACATCCTCTCCTCGATCCCTCTTAAGTTCACACCTTCTATTTCTTTAACTATTATTGTTTCAAATATATATGTATATTCATGCATATGTATTTCTATACATAAGTGCATAAATACAACCTGGTGGCTCCATTTATAGATGCTGGCATGCATATCTTTTGAGGGTTAATCACTTAGTGTTGGGGAATTAATTATATTTTTAACTAAAAAAAAAAGTCCAAATTGCAATGTCCTTATTTTCTGGGCCAAAAGAACCAGGAAAATGTTTGCTGAGATATCACCCACAATAATGTTCAGTTCAGCTACTCCTGGGAAAGCTTGCTCCTTCCTGGTTCACAGAGTATGTAAGGAACTTGTTTTGCTAACCTCTGTGAATATGGTTTAGTAATGAAACAATAAAAAACTTCATGTGGTTATGGTTTCTACATTTAATTTAAAATGACTTTGAGAGCAACGGGTTATAATTTTTTTCTAATAAATATTAGGCCATAAAATATCAAAAATGGACTATATCTTTATGTATACAGATCTGTTTGCACACACATTTAGAAATTGAATGTATATGTTCATATTCACAGGTCTGCACCTCTATATTTTAATTTTGACTTGATAGGCCAAGGTGTTAAAATTCTAACTATGTAATAATGTATTCATATATTTCTGAGAATAGCTGTCTTCAAGTGCTTACAGCATCCCTCACGGCGAGGCATTCCCTTTCCTTTGCCTCTCTCCTAGAAATAAATTTGCTGTCTTTCAAAATTGAGTATTTACACAGCCACACTGAATGTGAAAAAATATCTTTCTTTGCACATATTATATGTAAAGCAGGCTTGAACTCGGCTTCTGATTAAAATACAGTTGTGTGGCCTTCCAGCTCAGTTTTAATTGCATTTACAATTCTTTCCTGCACCTGCACTGAAGATCACAGCTCAGTATTAATAAAGTAGGCTTAGAGCAGCACAGCACCTGAGCAATTGGTTCTTGACAAACGTTGTTTACCTAACTAGAGTTTCATTTCAAAGTTAACATGTCTCTGTGCTACTCGAATAAAGCACTCATCTGAAAACTGTGTTAGACATTTTAACCCAATTTAATTTATTCCCAGAAAGTTTAATCCCCTGCTGAAAAGAGTAGTTGCAAATGTCCCTGAGTTACAATTCACTGAAGTGAAAAATGTTTAATGACATCATAGGTATTGAGCTTTAAGAGAGTTTAGTTAAAAATCTTTCTCAAAATGTAAAACGGGGGCCAAGAGTTAATAGGATATTTTTTACAGCTACATTTCAATCCCTTCCCAGATCTTTCTAAAGTCACTTGTGTCTCTTCCATTAAAGCTTTGTGAGTCGAGCCACTTAGCCATCTCCAGGGAGCACTGGCTGTTGGGGAGGGAGGGCACTTACATTTCTAAATAGAAAAGAATCTCTCTTTTGAGCTTTGACATTAAAGTGTTCATTCGGCCAATTTTGGATTTTATAAAAATCTCTTTGTAATCATGTTCACCAATCAAAGCAATATTAGGTACCAACCATATACAACTGCCTACCTAGCCATTTAGGCAACAGCCTGTACTTCACAGTATACAGTGTGTTGGCAACCACATGATCTCCACCAAAACTTGGTTTCTACTGTATATTGTATAAGAGAAGTATATTTATTTGTTGATGAAAGATTTTTGGTCTGAGTGCCAAAAAATGAGGATAAAAACATGGGAGGAGAGGAAATAAAATCTGAATCGACTTTATTTTTGGCACAGTGAAAAGCATTTTAGTCCACTTCATAGTCTCTTTAAAATCTAATTATTCATTTGGCAGCTATACCTTATAGGGTAACTGGATACTTGTTTTAAAATATGCAAAGTGCAGATCTCAGATTTAATAGAAGACAATGACTGCTTATACCCTGTCAGGTCATGGCCTATTTGGCCTAGTTACAGAGATAGAGCTTCATGGTTCAGTTCTTCCAAAGCTGGCAAGGGCTGCAGGCCAGCAAAGGTGTTACCATAGTAGAAAGTACAGATTTCTCTGAAATACTAGTGGGAAGGTCTGTAAAGCATAGCTCAAACATGTCGCGTCCCCGCTTGTACATCACCTTAGGGATATCAAGTGGTATTTTTAATTCTTTTGTTATTCAAAAAGGAGGAACAATGACAGTTCTATATGGGTGGTTAAAATTTAACATTTTAAAACTAGGGTTATTAATAAAATTTTTGTTTGGAGAATAACCACTGCAAAAAAGATGGCTACATTTTTGCCTGCCAGAATGTCTTGGACACTCACCCTTTAAACAATTCCCATGGACAAGAGCATCTGCTTTATGGTCCTAGATGCGAGGCTGCCGTCTGGAACCAAGGTCAGCACTCAACCATGATGCCAAACTATCTGATAATGGTCACTAGTTGCTAACTGAACTTGAAGTATGGATCTGAAACTTTTACATACACAGTTATCTACATAGAGCCATATGGCCACCTATTTAAAAAAATATTTTTATTGATTCTTGGTGAATTTCATATCCTGCACTTTATTTTACTCATTGCCCAGTCTGTCCATATCTACATCCCACCCTTGTGACCTCCCCCACAAAAGAAATTAAAAAATAAAAAGCAAACAAAGAAACAAGAACAAAACATCTTGTCCTGGAAGCTGCTGTGTGTCATGGTGTTTCTCATAGTATAACATTTTGTCCAAACAGCTTTAGTTACAAATGTTCATTGTAGTAAGTCATTCATCTCTTTGAGAACTCTGGTTTCTGCTACATCATCAATACTGGATCCTCACTGAGACTCCTCTCTGATATTCTTCTGTGGTCCTGAATTATGGAGATACCGAAGCTTTAATTCTACAGGACTGCCCCCTTCCTGTGCTCTAGCATCTCATAGTTGGGATGGGCTAGCTCAAAGCCTTGGATCTGGGACGGAGTGGTAGGTGAGTTGATTAGCCAACTCTTCCATGCACATGTCATGTCACTAGGGCATCTCTTCCAGGCTGCTCAGGGAAGAGGTGTGGCCCTGGCCATCTTAAATAGTGGAAATTAAATTATTACCTTCTATCAGCTAATTCACATTATCTCTAATTCCCCGTGCTGTTAAGAGGGTGTTGATGTTTCTATTTAGAATGAGAAGATCTCAGTCTCAGAGGTTATGACCTTGGAATCCATTGTCATCTGACTGTGTAGTCCTTGCTGGCTGCAGTTGTCTATATGTATGAGAACCTGGTATAACAGGAATGATGTAATCTACTTGTTAACTCCTTTGGAGATCGTGGTTAAGATCATGCTTGAACTCAGAATTCCATATCCATGAAAGACTGATGACATATTTTCTTGGTGAAATGTGTATTTTTCAAAGATGTCCATTCATGAGAGAATCATTTATGCATATGCTTGTTAAAAGGTAGCATCCAATGGGAAGTAAATTAACCTTCTTCTGTTTTTCCTTCTTAGTTTTCTTGATTTCTCTGGTACCACACAACAATCTTCTGATTTTAGGTTAGAAGGGCCACATCATAAATTAGAGCTGCATCTTAGACACTGGGCCTCTTTTCTTCTCTTTGTTATTATTCACTGGTTCCCTGAGTTTAATCTTGGACATAGAAAAAGAGTAGTATATTCAACTGTATATGATATGTATTACTTAATATTTTTTCCCAAGTGACTTGTTATTTTACTGGTTAAGCATGTATGTCAATTATTCAGGGTTCTCCGGAGAAATGGAGTGAATAGAATGAATATGCATTGCATAGGAGGTTTATTGGATCATCTTACATAGTGTAGGTTGCACTGTCCAATGCTGTTTGTGTACATATTATAGAGGCTGAGAACCTGGTAGCTGCCATAGGTAACAAGATGGTTAACTTAGCATCCTAAATCTGGTACTGAAGACTTGAAGAATTCCTCAAGAGCCCCTGGTCTTCATGGTTGGAGGGTAAACAAAAATCTGGGTTCTATAGAGAACAATGTGGAGGCAGCAACAGGGTGAATGTGCTGATAACCAAGAATGGGATAGTTATGGGCAGGCAAATGCAGCTCTGCGTTTCCATAGACATTTATTTCTGGGCCACCATTGAAGCATGGATGGTACCTGATCTGAGGGAAGGTTTTCTTCATTCACTTAATTCTTTGAAGAAATTCCTTCATAGAGCTTCCCAGATGCATACCTCTTAGTTAATTCCAAATCTAATTAAGTTGACAGTCAAGATTAGCCATAACACTTGCACTATGATTTAGTCGTTATTTTAGAGTACAATACTTCTACTTATGAAATATGTTTGCCATTATTTTAGCAGCAGCCTCATCTAGCTCACCATTGCTGATTTCAAAAGACTACATTGAGGCACTAATGAATTGTAGACAGTGGATGAAGTCCTGAATGTTGTATATTGTTGACATGGGAATGATCATGTCAAGGACCGCAATTCCTCAGGCCCATGAGAATGACAAGACCTTTCCTATGTTAGACTCAGAAGAATAGCAAAGACTTCTTCTGGTCCTAGTATAGATGTTGCAAACATTGAGCTTTAGATAAAACCAGTGCATGTAGAAACTACCAGCCACAGCTTCTTCCTTGCCATTGATTGCAATCTGAAAACATCCCCCTACAAGGACCTCCTACAGGCTAACTAGCCCGCTTCCTCCTATTCCTTTTACTCCCCCTTATCCTCCTCCTCCTCCTCCTCTATCTCCTTCTACTCTTCTTTTTCCCCAGCCATCTGTAAACTGATCTCCTCACTCAGTGATATATAATAAACACATTGAGCTTCCAGGTTGTTGCTGTAGCTTCAAAAGAGCACAAGACATACCAGGTATTTAACTATGTGTCTTCCTTTTCTTCATTCCTTCATCACTGCTGTCAGTTCAAGTCTGAAACCATTCAGATCAAGACAGTAGAGATTATACAGGCTTGCATTATATTCTGCACAATGAAGAAAACACATCATCAAAATGTCTCTCTGCCATGAAGGGATGCATGAATCTAGCATCAGCATCAGATTGATAAATCAGTTCAGTGAATCTAGCTGGTAAAAATGTTAAGTATTACCCTCATTTGACTAAAATAAGAGAAGGAAACCACAAAATGACAAGTTTTAATGAGTTTATTATCAATAACATTAAAGCAATTGTATATAATGTAGATTAATTGCCTGTAAAATTATATTAACTATTCTAAATGACTTGCAAAACTATGATTTAATGCAGTATAACATTATTCTTTTTACAGTTAGATAACTTTGTTTCCTAACCTCTCAGATTAAGAAGTTCTAGAACCTTGTTTTATTTAAAGTGACTGTTAATGCACATTGGTGCAACACTAACTGAGGGGCATTTTAGAAATTATCTAACAATTGTAAAGAAAAGGAACAGACAAAAGGCAGCCAAAAGGAATATGACACTCAGAGACAGAAAATGCATGACCCTTGTTAAATCCTCAGTCATGATAATCATCATAGTATGGTCACTAGCCTGACAGATATCATTTTTGCACTGGATTTATATTGTTACAGCAACATGCTAATGTTAAATGTCTTGATTTTGATAACTACAATGTAGTTACATTTGAACATGCATTATTTCCTTAAGAATCTCTTCAAGACTTATATAGGGATGAGTGAACATGAGGTGTTTGATTTACTCTTGAAATGAAAATAAACACATACATGAATATCTGTAAGAGAATAGAAGACCAACAATGTATTATTTAAGTAAGTAACCTTAATTGGTTAATTCGCATAAAGAGTATGTGAAATTAATTGCAGCTGAGAAATTATATCAAAATAAATCACTACAAGTATTTTGACACAAAGACTATTTAATACAGAGATTTAAGTGAGGATAAATTACTCCTTCAGTCTCTTTAAAGAACTAAAGTTATGTAGAGAAAGATGGCTTCATTTTTAAAAGCATTTCCTGTCTAGCCAAGTAAAACAAGATTCCAACACGAGAAAAAAACACAGTCATCTCATTCCATCATATATTTATATGAGAATGTGACATATGTAATTTTTCTGAAAACAAAGTAGTGATACATTTGGGGCATGGTACTCAAGATTATACACATTTTGCCAACCCTACTGCTGATTTACACATGATCTTCAGAATATATCTCAGCTGGTGAAACTCTGGATTTCCTGTTGTACTTCCTGATGAAAATCAGTGAATTTGAGGCTTGTAACAGAAAGGAAGATGTAAAGTATTCTTCCATTATTGAGATTTTTATCCAGGAGAATTGATATGAGTATAGCAATATGTCATTGGGGATTATTTCATTGTCATGTTCATTTAGCAGAATAATTGTAATAGATTTTGCTTCAGGGCCCATGGGCAATTTATCTAGTCTCAGATTCTTGCTTCATTAATGGTGTTACATATGAGTTCCATATGATGGGGTGGGCCTTAAATCCAATCAAAGTGTGATTGGTTGCTCCTATAATATTTATGCCACTATTGCATAGTGGATATATTTAGCAGCACATTAATAATGTAGCTTACTGGGCTGATAGCTGAGTAAGAATGACTGGTGTTTACTTTTCTCCATTGGTAGAGACTGATAGTCCATATTTAATAACCTAAGTACACAATGTCTTTATCAATAGTGTCTTATTATTTGGAGGGTAACTAATAATAGCATTGACTATTAATAGCCTGTGATGCTTGGGAAAGTCCATTAGACTTCTGTGGTTAAAAAGATGGATCAGTTGGTAAGAAATTTGTTGTTCATCTTGAAGAATGTGGTTTGATTTTCAGAACCCATGTGGTAGCTTAAAACCATGTAACGACAGACCTGGTTTGTCTGATGCCATTGCCTTGTCTCCTTAGCAAGACATGAATATAATACACAGACACACAGATACATACACACTCATACATACACACACACACACATACACACATACACACATACACACACAGACAGACACAGGCAAAATTATACACATAATTTAAAACAAAGTCTTTTATCCATATGTGTGGAGCGACTGAGTTACAGAAAAAATTGGCATAAGAACAATTTCATGGAAGTACTTTTTGAAAAATTTAAAAAAAACCATAGTAGTTTTTTAAATTTATATTTTGCTGAGGAGGAAGAGAAAATACAACATGCATTCTATTTTGACTTTCTTTTTTCAAAACTAAATGATCTGAAAATGTACATAGTATTTGTACAAGAAATACTGAATAGCCTTCCTATCACATTGTGAAGAATAATCACTCTGTCTTACATTTTGTTTAATTAAAGACCTGTAACAATGGACCCTGTTTGATTTTTTCCCCCTCATAGTGGCCAAGGGCCACAGTTTAGAGTTTAGACCTAGGTCTGAGAATGCCCAAATACTTTTCATAATCAAGCCTAGAGAACCTTGTGATGTTGCAAATCCTTAAGCTATCATCCTATTGTATCAGTTGACAAATGTTACTGAATTTCTAACATTCTCTTCCACAAAATCAAGAGACTCCCTGAACAGGAGTCAATTTCTTATCTCAATGTGACATGCTGATTTAAATCCTGAAGGAGACTCTAAACTCTGACTTTCAGTAAAGGGATCTCTACATCATGAATAATGGGTTGCAGGCTAAGAAAACTTTACCACAGATTGATCTGTCCTAAATCATTGTGCTATCTCATACAAGCTTAAAACTATGATGATTAGCTTTTCAAGTTATAAAATAGTTTCAAAAGTCTTTTTAAGCTTCAAATAATTTGTCATCTTATCAGTCAGGGATTTTTTTTCCATGTGACCACAAAGCAAAAACACCACAACCAAGCTTCTTTTATTTACAATTTGTTGTCCTCATAGAATAAAGCCAAAAAAGCCTTCAAGACTCACATTTTAGTATCATTTTAATCCATGCTGTTAATGGGTACTTTATAGCATCATTTAAAACATTTGAAAACATACTCATAATTTGATTTTTTCCTTCACATTTCAAAGTCTGATTGCATTTCCCAAGAAAATGAGCATTTGTGCATGGAAAGAATCTAACATATGCCTGCTTCAAGGAAATTATTATTTCCTAGTAGAAATGTACATTTGAGAAACAAAATACCTCCACGAAGTTTGACAGATTCGTGTTGAAGGAATTTGTTCTGTTTGATTCTTACTTGCATTTCTTTACCATTTTTGGATCAAATTTCTAGAAATTCAAAGACGAAACCCCAGAGCATGGTGCCAATTTTTTTGTTGGCTAACAGATTCTTTCACTATGTTTTTTTTCTAACACGTTTTTCATAGTGTTGTTTTGTGTTGGTTTATGTATGTTCACTTCTTTTTACTCATCTCTCTACATGAACTAAAATATGCATATGTAGGAATGTTTGTGGGTATGAGTGAAAAAAAGAGAGAAAATAAGAGAAGAGAGACAGAGGCAGAAATATAGGAAGAGAGAGGAGAGAGAGAACAACTAATGCAAAAAATGATGTTATGAAATTGAGAGAAAGGAGACATATAAGAGGGTAAATGGGGAAAAAAGGGAAGTAGTAAATAGTGAGATTATATTTCAAAAACTAAAAAAATAATTAAAATTTACTTATTTAAATTTTTTAATGTAACAATTCTGACTGGTTAATATGCCTTGCATCACTTTACACGTTTATAGAACTAGATAAAACACACATGAAAGATTGCATCATAAATGTATCTATCTGATCCAGAAACTAAACTTATTATTTGCTTATGGGAAAATATCATTTGCAAAGAGGTATGGTTGTATGTGAACAGGCATTCTGCCCAAACTTAAATTTATTCATCCAGTGAATATCTGTAGAGTATCTGTTTGGTATGTGGATCAAATAATATATAATGGAAGAATAATAGAAACACATGAGATGACTCTCAAATGAAGATGACAGTCCATAGAAAGTATATATACATACATGTATGTATGTATATATTATTTGTATATGTATATTTATATCTCCCCCTTTATATATATATATATATACATATGTATGTATATATATATATATATAATATTTACAAAGGAATAGTACAAAATGTTATGGGAGGACTGATGGATTCAGTTAGAGGCCTATGTTGATCTAGAGAATGTAAAATTATCATAGCAAAAGGAATGGGTAGAAGGATGCTAGTAAATAAAAGAAGCCTATGCAATGGTCCTGTAGCTTGAAGAAGTAGAGCATATGAAAATGACTGATATGACCAGAACCGTGAGATCGAGATAAGCCTAGATGTTGATATATGTTTCATTGACCTCAAGGGCTTTACAATATATAAACAAACTTGAATATTTTGTCTTTAAACAATACTTTAGAAGCTATACAAACTCGTAAGAGCCTCATCAGGTGCCAATGAATGAGCTAATAATTCTTTGAGCAACAAACTTCCTTACTATTTTCTGCAGCTCATAGAGGATGTAGCTTTCTCAAATGGTATCAACCAGTAGTGGGAATAAAGTTTCCTGGTACATCTTTGTTCTATGAACCTTCTGACCATTGGTGACTCAATTGTCTGACTTCCAGCACCATGAACAGAGACAGCTGTCATGTGTCCCAGATGCTCCCTCTAGTGGACCTTTATCCAGCTCCTTAAAGAGAGGTATCTTAATGACCTGTCAGAATGAGGAAGTTATGTGGGGGTCAGACAGAGGAGGAATGTTTCTTGAAACTTTGTCCTTATTTCTCTCATTTCAGAGTGCATTAAATATAGAGCTAGAGATTTGTTGAGCTCTTACCGTAAACTAATATTTATCTGATCTCTTTGTTTCAGCTTCTCCTACAGTTCTCACTGTCTTTGGTTTCTTCTGTTCAAGCTATTCTGTTGATGACCTATTTCTTCCTTTAATATATTATTGAGATATACTTTAGCTTAGTGCAATTGCCTTATTCAAGTTCCTTTTAAATAAATTGCTGCTTTCTGTTCTTTTTGTTTTACTACAAGCCTACCAGCTTTCTGATTAGCTTTCCTTAAAACAAGGTTCTAAATCTTGATGTTATCTTTTTGTTTGTTTAGGATATCTCTGCATAAATATCATCCACTTTACCACCTGGTTCTTAATTATGTTACTTCTTATGCCATGCTATCAGAAACATGGAAGCAGAAAAAAGAGTTGTATAAGTTGAGTATAGCTTAGACTATTGGAAAAGAGTCAGATCAGATTCGTATGTATTCGTGTTTCTGAGGCTATTTTTCAGAGTTTCAAGCTGTGTTTATAGGTACTATGAATATTGCTAAGATTTTTTTATAGAAATATATCTCATAGATTTCCAGAGAAACATGTTGTGTATGTTCATTCGTGTGTGCATATCCATGTGTATGGCACATATATAGTCATAGATGTGTGAATGTTCCCATTCACATGTCTTCCCAGAGCTAAGTTTAATAGTTAATTGGACTACAGTCTTGGTGGGTGGATATACTTTGTAAACATCACTCTTTCTCCAATGAGGAATAATCCAAAGATATTCATTTATGTAATATCAAAAGTTTTGACACCATCCAAACCACAGATTTCCAACTCTTGTTAAAAGGAGAAGAGAAGGTGTACCACCTTTCTGCTATGCTTTCTTTTTCTTAGAAAATGCAACCAGAGCATCTCAGCTCTCTTCTTCTTCAGGGAATCTCCTGGCCCCTGAAACATTTACAGAATTTGGAAGGTCTGCACTCCCAGGAGATTTGCTCCATTTTGTTTCTCTGGATTGGCTGATTTATTCGCTATGCACCAAGAGTGCTCTCAGCAGTGCATGTGCATTACAGTGTGTTGAGAAAGAGACCATGAATAACTTCTTTTGAGATAATCCAGGAGTTAAACATTACAGATATGACAATTCCTTTGCAGCTGGTATCACTCAATTTGTTTAAAGGACTTCTTCCTTTGTCTAACAAAAGGTTTTCAAATCAATCTCTCAATATCACAGGGTATTCCATAGTTATATAATATAAATGATCAATATCTCCATTTGCTATTGGATTCCAACCCCTATTTGATAAATTGTGTGATTATTTCCACCTAGAATGTTCTCATGTACCATGTAGAAAAGGTCAAATGCATGGCATGTATTCATTTCATTACATCTCATTTTCTGGTAAGTTGTACCACCTATTAGCCATAAAAGAGCAAAATATAACTAACATAAATATGTTTTATGGAAATATGTCCTTGTATGCATCTGGGCATATGCACATTCACATATTTGAAAAGGACTGAAACCTGACTTGGTCTGTTTTGTGTTGCTATATTAAAATACCCAAGACTGAATGCTTTATAAGGGAAAGGGGTTTATTTGGCTTATGATTAAGGAGCTTAAGATGGCCAAGCTTGGGTCACTTTGTGAGAGCTTCATTCTGGGTCAATGGTGAACAGAATCACATAGCAGAAATGCATGAATGAAAACATGGTGGGCAGATGACCCAAAGAGACTCATTTCGTAACAATCTGTTTTCTGGCCAGTCTGTGAGAACTTGCTCACTCTCCTAAGAGATATATTACTTGCTTCTGAGTGTAGAATATCCATGACACAATTACCTCTTGCTAGGTCCACCTCTTTAAGATTCAACCATCTCTGGATATGTTGGAGAAAAGTTTCTAACCTATGAATATTTGAATGTCATAACATGTGCAAATGCTACTAGAGTGTAAAATAATACTTCCTGTTGTGGTCCATGGTAGACATACTTGTGCCTTATTTTACTTTAAGCATCTATAGATTTATCCATTTGCATCTACACAGCAGGCCTTGCAATGTAGTAATTCATTCTGATCACTGATTCAGATAAACAGAAGTTATACATACATAGAGTACATTTCTCCTCTGCCAGGGAAAACCTAAATTTACTGGTACATTTTCTAACCATTTTATGAATAATGAAAAATGATGAGTACTGACTTTGCATTAATAAAGAAATAGACCACCATTATGCTATTTGGAGGAATTTGTTCATTTTTATAACTATGTACCTAGGGTTCCCTACATGAGATGCTCTGTACATATTTCACAAAGAAGTCATAGAAGTTCACCATATCTTTCTAAGTTGTTTTGTCACTGTGAATTTTCATACATATATTAACAAAAATGGAACTTTGGCAATGTAAACCCGAATAATCTGTAAATATATTTAGAGAGAATAGCTAAGTAGGGTTATGTAGATTAATAATTATTAATTTTTCATCAATATTAACGAATATATGTAAAATCTTGTGTGTATGTGTATATGGTAAGTGTGGTGGAAAGGGTAACATTTTCAAAGGATTACAAAACCAACTTCCCAGCCACACTTCACTCCTGTCTATATAAATCATGCCCTCTTCAGGTGTTAAATCACTCAGAACATTTTAAAGATAATTCTTATGAGTTTTTGGACAAAACAGAATTAAAGAAAAATCTCAATTTTCTCACACGAGTTAGCATCAACTCTCAGTGCAGAAACACATGGGACAGTTGATGTACTGCATTAGAAGTGAGTGACCCTCCACAGGGTGAATGTGATGGGTTTACACAGCCATTGAGAAGTCTTTGAAATGGTGAGAATGAATATTGAGGACAACATAGAATATATTAGGGAACAAGTTAGTCTTTTGCCCTGTTTATATTGTAACATTATCAGAAAGATCTCTTTTTACCAGATTTTTCTTTTTCTGATAATTGTTCAAGCTATGTAATATCTATTTCAGTTTGGTTACACCATCTAAGCAGACATCGTATCTTTATTCAGAAGATAGAATGAGTATAGCAGTGTGCAGTCTGAAATCTTGTTCTCATTTTCCCATGTTCTTATAACCTAACAGCAGAGTGGGTCTTACATATACTCAGGTTATGTAGGGTCTTGATTTATTCATTTGGTAGTAGATTCTGTATATGTGATTATTATAGAGGAAATATTGTTTAGAATTATCCAGTTTTTAATAGTTTGTGCAATGAGACAAATATAAATCCAAATATATAGGTTTATGTTTCATCCTTAAATTTGCCATATAAATCTTTTATTCTTTACAAAACTCAATAGGTCCTATAAGTGTTCTCTGTATTTCATAACTGAAAAAAAGTACCCCTAAAATAATATTAATAATGAAATGTAAGAATTCATATTAAAGCTATGATATTTCATTCAAAGCCTATTGTATCAGTCAGTTTTCTGTCTACATGACAAATGTGTAAGAAAAACTAACTTAGGAGAAGGTTTTGTTTGTTTTTATGTATAGTTTTGCTTGTTTGTTTTTAGTTCCTAGTCTCAGCGTTGTCAGTTCACATCTGGCTGATCCATTGATTCTCTGGGGAGAGTGGCTGTTCTAAAAGCAGAAATAAGTGACTGAGGAGGCTGAGCACTGCCTCCAGGAAGCAGAGAGAAGGAAGTAAACCTTTGCAGGCAGACGTCCAGGCATCCCTTTCTTCTGCTTCAGTCTGGAAGTGGCTACACAGACAAACCTAGGGAGTATGCTTTCCTGATGGCTTAGGACGCTATCAATCCAATCTTAATATCAATCCATATTCTTGATAAATATTGATCAGCACATCCACTCTCTTGATTCCCTTGCCACACAGCCTCCTAGCATTTATTGGGTTAAAGGAAGTTCTCCATCCCTGCAGAGGTTTCCATTGCCCATGAAACATGTCTGCTAACTGGAGTCTGCAGGAAATTTCATAACTTCTGTCATGGCTCTTCCTCAAACTTTTGCTTGTTGCACTTTTAGTTTTAAAAAGTACTTACTTTTAGTTCTGTTGAAGGATAATTGACAAGTTTTATTGAAAGATAATTGACAAAAATGATAAAAATTGTCCATATTCAAGGTATAAAAATGTGATGTTCAATCATATGCTTACATTATAAAGAGATTTCTGTGAGTAATTTAATACAACATGACCTCACATAGTTAACTCTTTTTGGTGAGAACACAAAATATTAGTCTTTTTGTCTATTTAAAATTTTCATTTTTATAAATATTAATCATTATGCTGTTTATTAGAATTCCATAAGTTGGAAATTATAGTATGGACTTGTTGACCAATGGACTTTCACTTTCCCATCCTATCCTCTGGTAACTACTATCTATCAAACTCTTTTTTTTTTTTTTCTGTTTTGAGAGTTTGGCTTCTGCATGGTAAATTTGCAAGTGAAGTTATGTTGTGATTGTATTTCAATGAGTGAGTTGTTTTATTTTATGTGATGTCTTCTGCATGAACTTGTGTTATATGTGTGTTTTGTGTGTTTTAATCTGCTCATTCATAAATAAACCTGCAGCTGGGTATTATGTATCACTAATCAGCGATAGGTTGAATATGAAAACTTAGATATTTCTTTGAGATACTCATCTTATTTCTTTTAGATGCATACCAACCAGTGTGTTTGCTAGATTAAATTGTAGTTCTATTTGATGTCTTAAAACAAATCTCTACTTTCCATGATGGCTATTTTCATTCACAATCTGACTAATAGTTATTTTTTTTCATAATCTCATGTAAACTACCTTAACAAGTGTGAGTTGGTATTTCATTGCAAATTTTGACACAGAGAAAATGATATATTTTAATGCATTCTGACACTACTCAATTTCCACTAGTTTATCAGGCATAATGCAGGTGTTCCAGATATTGGCAATGGAGCACCTGAAGTTACAAAAGTAAGTCTTTGAGGGTTACATGTTCCTCATTTCTTGAAGATGTGTCTGAAAAATGAATGATTTTTTTACTATGGCAACTACAGATGTAAGGACATAAGCCATACAATGAGTGAGTGGTCCTTCTGTCCCAAGCATCCTTTCCACAGGACATGCTGCAATGGAGAAAGTGCATTCTGTAAACACGTTATGGTTTAGGGATAACTTTATGAAAATGAATTTCATATGCAAGAATATCCATCTTTTTTTTATAAAGTAGTTATAAAAAAGGTTAACAAAGGCCTTGCTAATGTTTCTTTGTTTGTTTGTTTGTTTGTTATGAGGAAAACGTTTACTTCATCTTTTTTCTAATTAGATATTTTCTTTATTTACATGTCATATGATATCTCTTTTCCTGGTTTCTCCACTGAAAACAATTAAAAAAAATAAATAAAAAGAAACCTGTTCCCTCCCTCTTCTCCCTGTTCACCAACCCACCATTTCCCACTTCCTGGCCCTGGCATTCCCCTATATGGGGCAGAGACCTTCACAGGACCAAGGGCCTCTCCTCCCATTGATGACCGGTTAGGCCATCCTCTGCTATACATATGCTGCTGGAGCCATTAGTCCCACCATGTGTACTCTTTGGTTGGTGGTTTAGTCCCTGGGAGCTCTGAGGGTACTAGTAAGTTCATATTGTTGTTCATCCTAAGGGGCTGCAAACCCTTCAGCTCCTAGGGTCTTTTCTCTAACTCTTTCACTGGGACCCTGTGCTCAGTCCAATGGATGACTGTGAGCCTCTACTTTTGTATTAGTTGGGTACTGTCACAGCCTCTCAGGAAACAGCTATATCAAAAGCCTTGCTAATGTAATCCACCTTGTGAGAGTTAAAAATGATTAAGGTAAACGCCTTAAATTTATAAATAGATCACAATGAAACTAAACAAACAAGTTAAGGAAAGAATGATTATCTATAACAAATGCAAGTTCATGGCCAGTGAAAACAATTTTAGGCATAGATAATCCTGTAGTTTATCTTACACAAACTTTCTCTGCAAAACACACACAGCCTATACACTCCTACAATCTAAATTTTCATGTCAGAGAAGGGACTGGGATGTCAGGATGTTTAAAATAATGATTTTACCTTGTGGGATAACTAAATAGTTGCTTTATTGTATGAACTTTAAAACTCTATTAGAGAGCTCAAGTTTTTGTGTATATGTGCATATGGCTTAAATAAAATGCAATACTATGTCTAAGATGCTAACAATAGTGCCAAAGATAAAGTGTTACCTTAACTAGAATTACTTGATGTTCTGAAGTAGGTATTTAGCACATTAATCATAAAATGACAAAATGAATTTGCAAACGTAAAGCAGAATATTTGGTGATTAGTTTCTCACTCATCAGCAATATTGCTTAAGTATCAAGTTGTCTCAAATATTTTTTTTTGTTTCAAGTGTTCATGCACTTAACACATTAAAAAAGTAAAATTTCAAGGTCGATGTAGAGTTACTTATATCTATACCCAATACTGATAGATCAACGGTACAGTGATGAAGTTGAAAATTATGAGGCATCTTATTGCATCTTATAAATATGGAAATATGAGTGTTTGTAGGCACCTCTTTCAGAGGGCCAGAAATGTAGTTCAGATGGGAGGGAAGTTGAAGGATGGTTTATTACATAAAGAAAATATTGTTTTTCAATGATTCTGCAATAGCACTTTGGCATGATATGAAGTCAATGATAAAAACATTTTAAAAGCTTGTCCATATGACATATAAAGATGGGTCATCCAAGGCCAAGCTAGTCTTAAATGGCCAATCTTCACCTGCACTGGTCATTGTTTCCTCCATATTTCCATAAAGCTCCTTGTTCAGATATAAACATTTCATTTCAGAACCATACCCTATCTCTGTGTTTAATGCTTATGTTCTTCAAGATGCGTAGTCTTAAAAATACACACTCTTTAAAACATTTAAATGGGTGGAGCACAGACAAACATACCTTCTGGACATCATTATTATTTGGAGGAGAATAATCAGTTAGCAAACATTTCAGGTTTTCTTTGTAATATTATAAGGAAAATATTATTTCAAAAAAAAACCCTTCAGAATGCTTTGACTTTTGTAACTGGATAAGTTGTTACCTCTTCAGACTCATGTCTCGACTTTCCAGTTGGATGGCAATAATTACTTGTAGATGCTTCTATGAGATTTAAATTTGTATCCCAGACAATTGGTACTTTGACTCTCTTTACAGTAAAGAAAGTTCATTAATTTTCAGCCTTTTTGTGTTTCCCTTTAGTCAGTAAATAATCAAATTCAATCATTCTTGGTGGCACACAATAATTTCAACACTCTGGATGTAGAAACAGGATCCTGATCATGAGTTCAAGAGCAGCCTGAGCTATGTAGTGAGATTCTGTCTCAAAATAATAAATGTTATGTGAAGTATTGGTTAAATTCATATCTTTCACTTCCCCTTTTTTTTCACTACTTAGTACTGATTTCCTCAACACGGCTTGCAATTAATCACTAGCCTCTCAGCTCTCAAGATTTTCCTCTACCAATCTGCCTTTAATGCCTAGTGGGTTACTTTTCTAGACCTAGGATTACTTACCTGAAAAAACAAAAACTAATCACAATTAAAGTACTTCTCTACTACCTAAGATTAAGATTAAATCTATTAGTAGAGCATTCACAATATGGAGGTGGTCTTCTGTATGTAGCACCCATGGAGCTGACTAAGTTCCTGGAGCCCAAAGACAGAAATTTTTCCTCTGTCCTTTTGCTTTTCTTTGTTTCCATCCTGTAGACAAATAAAAGAGTGAATATACTGTGGTATACCAAAGTATGGTGTAGGCATATAGATACATCTATATGTACACACATATGTACATACATCATGGGATGGCTGCATCAAACTATTTAATAATACATGTAGTGCCTTACATATTGATGGGGCTCTTACTTGGCTTTGTTTCATTATGAGTGGAACATAAAAGTTTGAACTCAAGAAGGGAGTAGATGGTAGTTGCTGGAGAGGTCAGGGATAGACAGAGAGAGGAGATACTCATAAAGTTACAGTAACATGGTAGGAAAATATTTTCCATGTCATCCTTTGCTGTGTTCCCTTCTAGACTTGTTATTTTTCTACATTATTCTCCACATGTTGGAAGTTCTATGTCATTATCTACTATGTAAAAACCAAGACAATATAGTTTTCCAGATCGTAGGATCATCTTCTGTGTTATATCCATGCTGCTTTTAAACTTTGTATCTTTCAAACCATTACATGTGTTGCTGGTAACATCACAGTGTTGATTCTCAGATTAGACTGTGAAATCCTTGTGATGAAGAACCATGCATGCACTGTTTACCTTTGCTTTTCTCTACTGAAGTTCTTATCAACAGAGTCTCATTCCACAGCTATTGAATCAATAAAGCAAAATAAGTCATAGTAGTTAGTATTGGAGACATCAAGAGACCTATGGTTATGGCATTTTTATTTTGTATTTCATTATTGATATTCTTCCATAGATATTGTCCTATTCTCCTCAACTAAGTGGGAGAAAAAACAAGAGTGTGTAGCATATAAAGGTATGGCTGACAGTTACTGCTGGAAGGTGTTTTGATTTGGAAACCACACCCTAGATTTTCTTTTTTTTTATTAGATATTTTCTTTATTTACATTTTAAGTGTTATCCCCTTTCCTCACTCCCCTCTGAAAACCCCCTATCCCATTGCCCCTCCCACTGCTTCTATGGATTTTTCTTGATTGCACTGCTCAAGGCTTTACACCTGACTGGCTAAGGCTGAGTCATTTATGGCTTTTGGTATTTAATAGCAGAACTTACACTCATCCTTTGATACTTGGATTTTTACTGCTTATTTAACTGGCCATGTTTCTTAGGTTGTCATGTCAGCATTTGAAAACAATGTGCTCCTCTTCCTTTTAAAACTACTTCAGCACATTTAATTATTAGATCCAATATATATTCTCAAGTTTGCTAAGATATATTTTATAATATCTTATTTTGGTCAACATGTTTCCCTTTATGACTGCCTTTTGAACCAATTTGTGAATATTTAATACTGTTTTGCTGATTAGAGTTACAATTCTGCACAGCAAGTTTCTATAATTTATTTCATTCTTTCTAACATGAAACTTTTGACCATGTATCTTACCCATTGTCTCTCACTCTTAGTATTATATTATTTTAAAAAATTTTGTTTATTTTTACAATTCTGCTAAAGATAAATTTTCTTTAAAAATTGTCTATTTGTAAATAGCATCACATTACCCTTAAGAATTCACGTCCATAAGCCACGTGTGAAATTGTGATGATTATGAGCATTGACACCAATAGTGAATGCTCAGCACATGCCAGAGACTTTCCTTGGTGCTTTGAATGAAGTGTCCTATGTAACCCTTACACCATGTGAGAGGTATGGGTAATACCTCCTAGTTTCTAGATTGGAAAAACATGTTTCTATACAATAAATAAGATTCACACATAACATAGTTTTTAGGATCAGTCTAGTCTAAGATTCAGGTGATCTATACTCATAATCACTATGGCTGTGCAGAATATAATTTAGAGCTGAACAATAGGTATTCTGTCTAAAAAGAGTTGTGCTTGTGTCTGAGAATTATAGCATATCCTGGATACATTGGTCCTTCTTTTTATCATGTGCCCTACCTCTACAATTTCCCCTTTTATTCCCTCCCTGCTGTTGATAAATTGCAATGTGTTTTTTCCCCTTCAGTCTTGAAATAATTTCACTATAGCTTTGTTAACAAGTGCATGGCAGAAATATCACATTACAGTCCTTTGTTGATTCTGAGATAAAGTGCCATAAAACCACTCTGTGCATGCTTGAATTTATCTTTGCTAGCCAAACAATGGGAACACATCTAACTCTGAGGAAAAGAATCAGAGAAAAGTATATGGATTTATGTCTTATATTTGATGAGGATTGTAGGAAGATGATGCTTGTGTTGGCAAGTACACATTTGGATGTTAAACCACAAAATAGATATTATTGAAATATAAAAGGCAAATACTCATAAAATAATTCTAAAACTAAATGATCAGTATTAGTTTTACCAATTACATAAATTATATGTTATAATAACTGCCTGTGTCATACCATTATAATTTTTTTCTACCTTTATTTACCCTTTTTCTCCCATTTATGGGTACTAAATCTAGAGCACCTGCTGGCAAGTGCTCAATAATTGAGTATATCTTTTCTTCCCAAGATAGTATACTTTGAAATACATTTAATTTAGGGAATTATCAAAATAAATTTAACTGCTTCTACTATTTTATTATTATGTTGGATAATATTAACTCTGAAGCTATTGTGATTTTTCACCTTATATGAGATACTATTAGTCCATAACAGATTGACAGAATTAGGCAAAGGAAATTAATTTTTTACTTATGCTATACACATTCCTATTCCTATTTCCCTTCTGTTAAATAATATTTCCCCTTCTATTTTGTTTCTTTAGCTCATACTATTCAGTCTATGTTAAAATTTTGCTGTTATTAGTCATGAATGTTTCTTGAATATAATCTATTCTTGAATAATGTGGAGAAAACATAGGAATCAGTTTGTGAGAAACCAATGTAAGGGCAGAACAGGATCTAGAGGAGAAAGAATATTAGTATTCATTCTAAAAGGAAATTGGTAACAAAGATACCCTTCTCCCAATTCCCTGCATTACTCTAAGATGGAAATGCTTTATCTAATCCATCTCTCATGACACTAGAGTCTTGATTTGTATGATAGGTGATAAATTAAAAGTCTGAAAAATAACAGTGAACAGAAACCTGGCCTTAACTTCCTTTAAGTATGATAATGCCTGTACTATTATCTGTCTGCTCTTTTGGTAACCCATCTTGTTCCTAGAATATCATCCTCTGTATTTATCTGTTTGCTTGTAAAATCTACTTTGATCAGTTGTGTGTGCCCAGGTTGGCATAGGTTGCATAGTTCTACCCTTGGAAATGCCAAGAACATGCAACAGGATAGGGACTCTAAACTTGAAAGTTTTTTTTTTTTGTTATTGTTGTTTGCTTTTTAAATTTGTGTGTGTGTGTGTGTGTGTGTGTGCGTGTGTGTGTGTGTGTTAGCTTCTTCAGTGTTTTAGCGTTGGTTTTGTAAGGCATGAGATAAACACCCACTATAAAACCACATTTTATCTTAGATGCAGTAAGTTTACATGGAAATCAGTACAGTATTTCTTAAGGTCAGCAGTTTTTCAAATAGAACAACTTTGACTGCTATTTGTGAGAATGGTCTCACCCCAATATGTTGTCTTAAGGAAATGACAGAGTAGGGAATAACCCTTGGCTCCTAAGCTTATAGAGTCCAGGAGGTGGTGTAGACTCTTTCCAGCATCTGTTAGAAGAATATCGTTGGTAGGGATCTGTGTCATAGCAAGAGGCATACACGAGTAAGCCTATAGATGCAGGTAGGCATGGTCTAGAACACAGGTCTGATTCCTAATGCATCTCACTTATGAGAGTTTTTTAGCAATTACTTTTTACTCTCAGAACTTTTTAGATGAGAAGTTGATGCATAGTTCATCTTAATGCACCTAGATTAGGAATAATCATCAGACTCCTGTTTGAGAAAGGATTTTACTGGGAAACTTAGCTTTATAATGGGCATCTAGGGGAATGCCTTCGGCATCCTCAGCCAAATGAGTCCAGTGGTTTGCCTTCATTGGCTGTTGCTTCCTATGGGTTCTGGGTTGTGTCTACAAATTGTGGATCTTGAGTGTCCCATGGCAGAATGAGCAATTATTGCTTTGAAGCCATTAGAGAACTGGTTACTTTGAACTCTCGGGTTTTTTGATTAATTAATTGTTTTCACAGAGACAAGATGGGAGCTTGGAGAATGTCTTCCAAATGTGACTCTTACAACCTCACTCAAAGTAATCTCCCAAATTTGTGTTGCTTTTCAGATTGTCAAATGTCTACCTGCTAGTGAATATTAACTTACATCTCTTTTCTTAAACCACATTTTAGGCACCGAAATTTAAAAAAAAATGACTTATATGTTGTGCCTGGTGCTTATGATTGTGGTAATAAGGACTTGTGATTGTGTGTGCATGTGTGTATGTCTGTGTGTGTGTGTGTGTGTGTGTGTGTGTATTGACAAGGTAAGACATGCCACATTCTCTTTGTAAAACTACTGTTTCTAATATAATGTTCACATAAGCAATCAACAATTTAAAAGTAAGTAGGGTATCAGCTACCATATTTATAAGGATTTATAAGTTTTAGAGCTTGTGTTGATTCTGAAGCCAAAAAAAAAAAAAAATAACATAATGACTATAAAAGTTTGCTTCAAAGGTGGGTTTTGGTGCTGAGGTTACTTACTTTAGTTTAGTTGATATTTGAATTCAATTTGGCTTACTCATGTAGGCGGCCTTTTCCTCTGTTAGTCAATGTTTATATGGATCCTCAGGTCAGGCTTGGTGGTTTTTAGCCACCCACACCTCCCCTTTCCCACTCTTGAGTAAAAATAGAAGTGATATTTTATCACAGCTTAATAAACAGTGGCCGGATACCGGAGGTGCTTTTAAGAACAATAACAACAAAAAAGTCATCATTTAATTCTAAGCCTCCCAGCAAGGGCTGGAATGCATGTGTTGCCTATTCTTAGATGTGGGGATGTAAATAAACACTCATCTTTTAAATTCTCTCCTCAGGTCACGTGTGCCAATCTAACAAATGGTGGAAAATCGGAACTTCTGAAGTCAGGAAGCAGCAAATCCACACTAAAGCACATATGGACAGAAAGCAGCAAAGACTTGTCTATCAGTCGGCTCCTCTCACAGACTTTCCGTGGTAAAGAAAATGACACAGATTTGGACCTGCGCTATGACACCCCAGAACCTTATTCTGAGCAAGACCTCTGGGATTGGCTGAGGAACTCCACAGATCTTCAGGAACCTCGGCCCAGGGCCAAAAGACGGCCCATTGTTAAAACCGGCAAGTTTAAGAAAATGTTTGGATGGGGTGATTTTCATTCCAACATCAAAACAGTGAAGCTAAACCTATTGATAACTGGGAAAATTGTAGATCACGGCAACGGAACGTTTAGTGTATATTTCAGGCATAATTCCACTGGTCAAGGGAATGTATCTGTCAGCTTGGTGCCCCCAACAAAAATCGTGGAATTCGATTTGGCACAACAAACCGTGATTGATGCCAAAGATTCCAAGTCCTTCAACTGTCGCATTGAATATGAGAAGGTTGACAAGGCCACCAAGAACACACTCTGCAACTACGACCCTTCAAAAACCTGTTACCAGGAGCAGACCCAAAGTCACGTGTCCTGGCTCTGCTCTAAGCCCTTCAAGGTGATCTGTATTTACATTTCCTTTTATAGTACAGACTATAAACTAGTACAGAAAGTATGCCCTGACTACAACTACCACAGTGACACACCTTACTTCCCCTCCGGATGAAGATGAACAGGGCATGAGACTGAAGCCTGCGGAGTTAAAGGTCCTAGGACAGGGCTGTTACCTTAAGGAAGAAGGTCCCATCTGTTGCCTGGAATGTGTCTACCCTGCCGCTCTTGCTGACTGGTGTGCACATGCTAGTGGAAACAATTGACGTAATTTCTGCACAGTCAGCTTCATCTCTCAGCATAGTTGTAAATCACCATAGATCTCAGAGTCTCATCTGAAGACATGCTGTCACGAATAGAGGCACATGAGCACCCACCCCTGCACATTTCAGCTCCCATCTATCACGGTTCCCTTTGAGAGGGCTTTCATTGTCTGACTCACGATGGTTCAGGATAAACTATGATCAAACAGAAAGAATTAACTAGACAGAGGATGTGTCTAACACGCTGTTACAGAAATCTCTTTTAAGGTCTTGAGTCCTTGCTAATCAATAATCCCCACTCATGCATTCCTACTGCTCGGAGTAGCTGTGCTGGTGAATACTACTGTAGGAGTTATATGCTTGTTAAATGGAAAAAAATGTGTCTTTAGAGCTCAGTATTCTTTATTTTATGAACACAACACAGTGTAGTAGCTTTTTCCTAGCATACCGTAGGCACATTCAAGGTGATATAGGATGGCTTTTCTTTCTATGGAGGGAGGAACTTGTTCTCAGTAAAGATGAGCAAACATATGGAATTTACATGTGGGCGGACACTGGGATTACAGCTTTTCTTGCCAATCACCGGACCTTTGCAATATTGATACCAACTAAGGCTGCTTAACACAAGTTCTGATCATTATGTAAAGAAGGGAAATGCAGGGCAGACACCATGTAAGTTATAAGTGTCTGTCTTATCTTTACTACACATATTGTAACAAACTCAATATCCTAGTCTTCATTTGTATGAATGGTTTGTACTGTATATAGTTTAACCAAGTGTTATTTGAGCTGCTTATTAATATTAAATTGTACTTGTCTCTCTGCTTGTTATTGGTTAAAAAGAAAAAAAAAAGGATCTAAGGAATCAATTTTATCAATGTAGCTGTGAACTCCATTAAAAAGACAAATTTAATATACAAAGCATCTATTCAGCTCAAGTATTGTTGAAAGCTATACATATACAACATTACACTGTCTGTATTTAGATATTTTATTTCTGGAAAAAAAGAAATGTACATAAAAATAAAACACTTAAAGTTGAGTTTCAATACGTATGTGTGTAACATGGTGATTTAAATGACTATGACAGGACGAAATGTGCTGGAACACAGCCATGGATTTGCATCACATGTCTTTGAATTTGAGCAGAATTATCTAAATTGCTATTAGCTGCCTAGTCAAAACAACTTAAGATTCTCAGTATCAAGCCTAGGAACTAATTGTGGCATACAGCATTGCATGCATTTTTTGGTTTACTGTAACGTTAGCTATTCAAGAGTACCAAGGAAGAAAAAAAAATCAGTGAACATAGGGAGAATATTGTTGTTGCCTAAGTTAATTATAATAAGTAGACTTCCTCCCATGTACAGTCTTTATTTAATTGGAGTATTGAAGTGAAGGCTATGTTTTCTCTTTAAAAGAAAACCGAGCTGTCTTGAAGATGTGAATTTCCCTGAGTGGTTATGATGACACTGGGAAAATTGGGACAGCAATGGAGAGCTCCAAGCCTCACATTACTTATACTCGAGGAGATCAAACTATGTATGCAGCATTGTATATGGACACTAAGATTTATTTTTACAGTTGTTGTACACAATCCTAGAAAAATAAACAGCTGAAGAAATGTTCAAGGTCACTCCTTTTTCAGATAACAGATTTGGTGTTGAAATATAAAGAATCTCAAAAGTTAGCCAAGGAAGTCAAATTAAGAGCACTCAGTCACTGTCACCCTCCATCATTCTTCTTAAGCTGGGTGTCCTTCTCACAGAGAAAACAACAGGAAGATGACAGCAAAACAAAACCGCACAATTCTAAAAGAAGAGCTTAATCACCACTCTCACTACAGAGTCTTCTTCTGTTAATCAAATGGGTAACCCTGCTAGGTGTCCTTAGAACCATCTGCCATGCACACGCAGCCATCTGTATCAGTATGTGCATGAAGTGTCCACAAAACTTAGAACTGTGGGAGAACAGGCAGTAAGAGCTTCATGCATTCCAGCTGTTGGATATGCTTGTCCCAAATAAGTCTTTCCTAGTGCTATAAATCATGACCACTTAAGATTTGTTTCCCAGCAAACAAAAGAGATAAGAGAGAAAGCAGTTGTTTTCTTTAGAGTTATTTGTTGATTGAACTGTGGTTTTCATATATGTGGTCTGAAGTGTCTTTTTCCAGACCATAATTCAAAATGAGATAAAAATCTGCTTCATTCTCTACCTGTCTACTCTGTTCTGCCTTGTCCCCACCCAACAAAATACTGTTCATATCATTACAAACATAAAGAATATACCTAACACTGTGATTCACTTATCTGCCATTTTATAGATTTCTTTACAAAAACAATATGAAAACATATAGACAACTTTTGATTTCAACTATTTAGAAATCTAAATTTTTATACTCTTTTGGGCCTATAAATATCTTTCCAAATTCTGACATTTTCAACACTGGGATGGTGAAACAGAAGTTTAACAATGGTTAAACCTGTGGTTGCCAGGAACTAGGTAGAGGAAGATCATCAAAGTGAAGATTTCAGATATGCATACTAAAATTCTATTAGAGCAACTTGGTACTTCAGAGAGCTAGTCAACTAAATTTTAATTATATCTAAAAATATACTGGTCTTGTGAAAAATGAACTTTATGTAGTGATAAAGAAACACCTCTCAGATTTTGAAAATTATCTTACACTTTTGAAAAGATACAGAAGAAAACCTCCAGGAGTACAGTGCATCTGAAGAAACCAAGGGCTTGCCAGTCACCTAGTTTTCTTAAAAAAAAAAAAAAAATTAACATAATTGAAATTAAGAAAAAATGTATTATCCTAGTTTCTTGCCTCTATGATGAAAAACGATATTGTCAGGTTTATCCATTTATGATTAAAAATAAAAAAAAGTTGACATGATATAATTTCAACAATTGGTTTCATGACCATCGATGAAGCTTTTGTGTTTGGGTAGAAGGAGATATAGTAGTAATAGTGCAGATGCTAACGTTATTCTGCAAGGACTTGAGAGGCCTGTTAAATGTAAGTGTTGCCTGAGTCTTCACTTCAGAAAGGAACTGTAAGCCATATTTTTTTAACACAATAGATTTAAACAAATCCTGAGCAGCCTGAGAAATTGTTTCCTTTCTGTTTTCCCACTGCTATGCATGGAAAAGCTGCTTAGCCAATATAAACAGCCCTTTGGAAGACGAATTTGCATCCTCACCATCAACTGTGCATGCCAAATTTTAGCCAGAAGCAAACACAAATGGATATGCTTATAAACTTCCAAAGACCTAGCTGACACATCAACTGCAGTCACTTTATTAACTATCAATCCATCTATTTTTAGTGCTATTTTTATTCAAATCGAATAAAGGTCATTAGACACATTATTAAAAAAAAAAACTTGAAGCTAAATACGATCACTCTTTACTTAGTTTATAAGTGAAAACCATGAATTCATCTGTGCAGCCTCAGCAGAATCTTTAAAACCTGTCTACTGGGTTATCCTTTTCAGACACATGTGTATCAGTGAATAGTTTCTGGGAGCCACAGGGAGGTGGTTAAACTACTAGAGGAGTGAGGTGAGCTGCCTGTCCTTGGTGGTTGCAGCAGCTATTGTTAGGGGAGGACTAGATCTATTCTAGGTTTTAACTTGATTAGACACTCACATCCATTCTTCTCTGGGTAGCCCTGGCTGTCCTAGACTTATTTGCTCTATAGTTCAGGCTTTCCTTGAATGAGTAGACCCAGCTGAATCTGCCTCCTGAGTGCTGAGATTATAGATATGCATCCCCACCAGCCTAGCCCCCACAGCCATTTCTATTCCCACCTGGCTGGCACTGTTTTATTATTAAAGATTCTGTGTTATGGCCGCACATAACAGCTCTAGCATTCCTAGTCTCTGATCCTCTGGTCTAATCAAACAAGGGTTTGGACTTGATCTTTGCAATTGTGACTGCTGAAAACATGCAGCAAGAACTTTGGGAACATGCAGGAACTGCTAAGTAACTAATTTAAACACACACACACACAATTGTTGTCAAAATTAATTCTTTAAACGATCTGAAATCCAACTTTCATATTAAGTTTATTTATGCACTTATTTTTGCATTTCTAACAGTGTTTCAGGAGAATGCATATCATCTATCTGTCCAGTGGATGGTTATGATTTCACATTCAGGAACCTTCAGACAAAGTTCCTATACAAATTCCAACCCTGCCCCTGGCTGAGGCAGAGGTCAGCTCTGAATTTCATTGTCAGTACACCAATGTAGCATCCAAGGTCATTTCCCAAACTACTCTTTGCTAAATCATTTTTGGATTGGAGACAGAGAGATATCTTCCAGCTTGATAAATATGAGACTTGCAGATCAGCAATATGGAGAGCTGTAATGTAATTCTGAATTACCTCAGGTTTCTGCTCAGAGTCTCAGGAAACTGTCTGCTGTATGCTTAGGAAACTTTCAACATGGTAACTTTATTTTTCACTGAAAATGACTCAAGTAATTATTATATGTGTTCAGTTAGAATCTTCTCATGTTGTTGGGTTATGAATTGAGTTTTCTCGCAGATGTACTTTCACACATACAAAACATAGGGTATTTTCTGCATAAAGTTGAGTGCGTGGGCAAATTTGAAAAGATTGCTGAAATTTATATTTTAATTTTATTTCTTTCACTATTTTATTATGCAAACAAATATAGCAAAAACTGTTTATTTTTGTGCATTCTACATGCACGCAGCTTTGGGGCTGCTTTGTGTGTTTCACTGTGTTTCCTGGTATTCTAACTACTAAGTAAACTTCCACTCATTCATATTTTTAAATTTACTTGCACATATTTTATTATTGTTCAAAACAATAATTATTTAAAAGAACCACAATGTGAAGGAGATTACTTCCTACCATTTTTTCTTTACTAGAACCATGTTCATTTTTTTCCAGTATAGTCTGAGAACTCTCTTAATCTTTATCTGAGCCTGATCATCAACTTTACATTCTCTTCAAATGTTAATGGAATAAAACTTATCAGCAAAACATCGTGCAACTCATTATCAACATACTCTATACTACGAAAAGTACAATATTTCATTTGATATAAACCATAAGGTAATGGGTTTGCTTATTGAGGTACACTTGATATCCAATAAATTATGGAAGCATACAGTACCTAGTGTTACATATTTCTGGGTGTATACGCACCACCATTGTAGTGAATAACAAGAATAAGTCTATTTATCATCCTCCCACAAATTCCCTTTGCCCTGTTTTCATGTCTGGCAACTCCTCCAAACCTTATACCCATAGCTCCTCACTGGTGTGCATTTTGGACACTATGGTGGTTTATATGTTAATTCATTCTTTTAAAATACATTGTGATTTATTTTGTGACAACATCACACATTCATATAATGTCTTTTGATCATATTCACCCCCATTATCCTGTTTTGTCCCCATTTCCCTCCTCACTAGTTGAGTTTAAAATTCTGTTCACTTTTTTTTTTTTTTTTTTTTTTTTTTTTGTAGTTCACCAGGTATTCTTACCCCACCCACCAGGGAGAAGCTCATCATGTTTTATTAAAGCATGAAATTTCTGTACTAAAAGAGGAGTGTTGAAGCATCAGGACACACATTCTGCATCACATCTACCATGTTTGTTGGGCAGATTAAGAATATATAGTAATAAAACCACCTTGCACATTCAAAAATGGTGCTCCTTATTTACATCACAGAGAAAGGGAAATTGTTTTGTTTGTTTTGATAGAAATGTAATGATTAATAGTAGCATGTTCCTGGAAAAGAGTTTTTGGTTCTTTGAACATAAGACCCTTGCTTGTATGTGAAATTTCTGAAATGTGGAAGGCTTTTAATAGGGAACATATAGGACACAGGGAATGTAGTTACGATGTTGAATGCAGAGGCTGATGTATCTACAAGGTTAGGATGCAAGCATACAAAAACTGTTTGACAGTGTTGATTGTGGGTGACCAGGATGGGATGTGGGTGACCAGATGACAGAATGGGATGATGAGTGAAAATCAGGTACCATTTCCAAATAAAACCAGAGTACTCTACATAATCTGAGGAAATCTTAGGCAACCTTTGGAACAGCATGAGAAGACCCCTCAACAAACCTGAGTGGCCTGAGATAATAGGGTTTGTTGTGTGGATAATTTTTTTCAGAGAAGATTAGATATTCTCTACAATTAACTATTAGAATGAAATTAACATCTCGTGTGCATAACTTCAATCATTAACTGGAGTTTGTGGATGTGCTTTTACAGAAGTAGCAGAGGTAGGACACTGTGAATCAGGTTCATCACAGAAGAAAGTCTATTGAAAGACATAACAACTAATTAGCATGCAAAGACCTTTTGTACTTTATGCCCAGTATAACTCCATAATTTTATATTTGCTTACATAATAATCCCAATAATGGTTTTGGATTAAAAGGAAACTTCCAGAATTAATAAGGAGATAGTAGAAGATAAACAATTTTTTGCAATCCACACTCTAAATTCTCTCATTTTTTCCTGGTCACATTTTTATAGTTTCAAAATGATGTAGTAAATTTTACAATCTGTCACACAGAAAAGAACAGAAATTTTAAGGAAATCTCATGGATCATTTCTCTAGGTATTACACTGAATTACAAATATTATTCAATCTTATGCTGAAGGGTATCAGTGCAGTGTTTTCTTTTTCACTACATCACAAATCTCGTCTATCCTCCCTTAATTGCTTCGATTATATATTTGAATCCTGAATTTCTTTATCAGGCTCACAGTTTATGCGTTTCAGAAAACTTCAACAGAAATTCTTCCTGAGCCCCAGAGCAGGGAATTATGTAGGCTAGAAAGTGGATGTCTGACAGTCTACCTTACCCCTGTGTATAAATTTATCCATTGAACATATTTATTGCATGTTTTATATGTATTGTGCACTGTGTAGATTCTAAAAATGCATCCATGAAAAATCTAGATGTTGTACCCAACTTTGTGACTCTTACAACATCATGGTAGAAGACAACCCTCACTAGATAAGTACTTTGTATGCTGTGTGATAGTAAGTACTGTGAAGGATAGAGCAGGTTATTAGTTAATTGTTCATATTTACCATTGATAACTGGTTCTTCTTTGTTGACATTAGAAAGAAGGAAGGGAGCTAGCCACTTAGATATAATGTACACCCGTGCATGGGCAAGCATAGCATTGTAAATGGCTGTGGTAGATTTGGCCAGGTAGGTGTAGGCTAGAGGAGATGGAACAGAGAGAAGCCTGCAGAGATAGATAAAGTAAGCTAAAAGGAAGCAATGTGATGACTGCAATAGGAGTGCCCAGAGGGTTTTGAGTAGATAAATTACATGATGGAACTAAATTATATAAAAGGGAAGCGTGAATGCAGGAAGACCAGGTGTGAAACTGCTCTCGTAATACAGGTAAGAGATGAGATGTGTCAGATTCAGATCAAGGTGGTGGTGGTGTAGTCAGCAAGAAGTCATTAAATTCTTGATATACTGCAAAGGTGGAGCTCTGGATTCATTTGTAGATGGTGAGATATGAAAGAAACAGGAGTCACTGATGGTTTAGTTATGTTTTATATCTGGATTACATACAGAGGGAGAAATTTATTTTAAAATATATAACTGAACCCAGAGATGGTTCAGAGGTTAAGAGTAGTAGCTATTCTTGCAGAGGACATTGGTTCTGTTCCCAGGAACCAATGGTGGGTAACAGACATCAGTTACTGTACTTCCAAGGGATCCAATGCCCTTTTCTGATTTATTAGAGCATCAGGCATGTAGAAACATGCATATACATAGAATAAAAATAAATAAAATCTTTGAGCAAACAAACATTTTAAGGCACATTTTGAAATGTACTGGCAGTTACTTATGTTCACATATTATATGACTGGTGTTAGTACTGTTGGCCCATCTCTTCAGAACCCTTGAAAGGGAAAAGAATTTACATTTTGAAAAGTCTATTTATCATCTTTGGGTATTCATAACATTTTAATGCATTATGTTATTTTTGTGTAGTTATTTTCCTGAACTGTGACTCTTTTAAGATAATAGAAGAATACTTTATTTCATACTGGATAGGATTTATGTTACGTTAATTCACTAGAAAATTGAGAGAAAAATTATTGGAAGGAGCCATTTTATGCAAGTAGATAGTGGATTCTGAAGATTTCTAGCTTCTTATTAAGGTATAATAACTAAATATAATAATAGGTTTCATCATGTAATTTTCATATGTGCATATTATATAACTTTATCATATATTGTATGTTCAATAGAGTCCAATTACTTATGAATGATATCAAACACATTTTCATGTTGTCTACAAATAGGGTGATGATTTCAAAACAGGGTTTAATTTTGGCTATGAAATTTCCCAAAGTGTACATACAACTTTTTTTATTAGAAGAGAAAATTTAGTTTTCATTTATATAAGACTCAAAACTTTTAATAACAGTGAAACTGAACGAGTAAAATAAATCATATTATTAATTGAATTAGTGAAAAAAGTTTAAAAATTTAAGATTACTATTAAAAGTGTATCTATTACATACTTAACCATAAGGAAATTAATAATTTTAACAAACATTTTAATAATATTTAGTAACTGATAAAACAATTTATGCATTTTAGTTTTGGAACAAAAATGAATAATAAATTATAAAACAAAATATTTCATCAAAAATCTTTGGAATGCTCCAATCTTGCTGGTAAACCTTTTGCAAATCTGTAAGCACTGACATGAGATTTAATCTTCATCTCCTCTAAATTGTGCAAGTAGAAATTTTCAACACATGAAAGAAACTTTGAGTAGCAAAATGCAAATGTTATGATAATTAATGCGACTAGAAAAATGTACAGTTCATGTAATTGTGTATGTCATTGTGCCTTCGGGGCTGATTCATTTGATCCAGATAAATATACTGTTGTAGGATAATTGATTCAAAAGTATTTACTGTAGATTAAACATATGGAATCTATATTTATTTAGAAACATAAATATATTTGCTACCCAAAAAGTTACAGTCATAGGATATTGGTGACTTATATCACTTGTAAAACATAGAAAACTAGGTAAAACTGATTCACTTCATATGTGAGATTTATTTCATATTATTTACCTTTGTCCTCCATGAAAATAGTTTAGGATCTTCTGTTACAGAATAATAGTTTAATAAATAGTTTTTATTAGCTAAGCATTTTAACTATTATATTTATCCTAAATACATGATTGGTAATGAGTTATCTGGGGAAAGTACTGAATAAAGACCGTTGAAAGAAGGCTAGTTCCACACTAATGAATGCTGTCTCTGAGTTTTATTCTATCTATGAATTCATATAGAAATGTGATGGCAGAACTTAATAGCATTTACACTTTTCAGTGTTTCTGTGTCATAGAAAGCAGATTTCAAAAGTTTGGGTCAGATTTTTTTTGGCTCCCGCAATTATAATTACAAAACTCATATTCACCTTGAAACAAATAGAAATAGCATGTGGAGGAACCAACATTTTCCTTTACTCAAATATGTCATTGCCCAACAATTTATGAAATGTGCTCTCGTTGTGTGTGACCTTCCAGTAATGCACTAACAGACCGGGATGAAGCCTCCCTTAGGTCTTTGCTCCCCTTCTCATCTCAGTACACATTTTTAACCATTGCTTTTCTGAAAGTCTTCTCTATCCAATAAAATGTGCTTTGCTTCCTGTGCAGCAGGCTGGAAGGGACAAGATAATAACATCCTGCCTAGGAACAGATTTCTATGATCATTATGGCCGTCTTCATTCTGAGCTCTTAAGTAGACAAGTTATATGTGTTGTGTTGGCTCTCACACACCATACTTAGCTAGCAGGATTGACAGTTTTCACTGTCTTTCTCCTCTTCTCCCCTGCTACGTTCTTGATTCCACTACTGAATTCTGTTTACAATTGGGTCATGGAAAGCTACAGTCATTAATATTTAGGTAGGAAAATGTGTCTAGGAAATCTATATCAAACCAAGATTACAAATTTTTGTTTCATCATAGTTCATTCTCAGTCATGACTACAAAATGATACTTTGTACGTGAAGAATTTAGAAAGCACATTTACTGAGGTAAAACTTAAACACATAATCAGTTCAAAATCTGTACAGTTTAATAGACTTGTATATAGCTGTACTCGTCATTGCAACCCTAACATAGAACATCCCCATCGCCTTAAAATGTTCCCCTATGTCTTTTTGTGGTCAGTGTAACACCACAATTGGCATGCTGTCTTTCAACAAAGATAAACATATACATTTATTTTTACTAGCTTCCAAAGTTCTATACTGTTTCTGAGGGTCACTCATTTTATGTTCTGTGTATCACTTAGATTTTAGCTATTATGAAGACAATTTCTTTGGATATTTGTGAATATGTATTTTATAAGGTGTTGGGTCTTATTACTTTAGGGTAAATAATTATGATTAGAAATATGGGTTTTGTGATCATAAGAGTGTACTTTTACAAAATAAAATTTTATTAATTTTACATTCCTATCAATGGTTTAGAGTTATAGTTGTGTTGTGGACTTCATGCATTGGGTATTGTCAGTCTTACTTACTATAAGTCATATGTAAAACTATCTGCTAGCAGTTTAACTTTGTATTTTCTTCATGATATATGATTCAGGGTACTGTATTAGATGCTTATTTACAATGTATAAATATATTATTTTTCATAGTCTATTGAAATACTTTTTATTTTGAAATTGAATTGTAGAATTTCTATTCATTATTTTTAAAGTATATATTGTGGATATTAAACTTTGCCAGATAAGCAATTTTGTCCACTCTTAGATTACTGTCTAGTTTTATTAATGAGATTTTAAGAGAAAAGAATTTCAATTGTCATTTAAATGGTTGATACATTACTGTTATCTTAACACTTGTTTTGTCTTTATATGTTTTATTTCAGAATTTTCTGAGCATAGTTATTTTTATTGAGGTATATATGTTTAAAGATAGCTTTTGTGTTCTGTGGAAAAGTTGATAAAATGGTTTCAAAGGAGAAAATTTTTCTTCCACTATCTTTGTTGACAAAAAACTGTGTTAAATTATCAAAAATTTGTAAAAATCAGTGATTGAACATATGTACATGGTCTACTTTCAACATATTTCTGTCACTTTGCCATCTGTGTCTATGCATTTTGATATATGTTGATTTCATTGTTATTATTATTTGTTTTCAAAGTATTCTAGTCTTTGGCCCAATATGGTTAGATATATGGTATTTAATTTCTAAATATTTAAGAATTTTCACACATCTTTTGGCTACTTATTCTTATCTTCTCTGTGGCTCAGGGCAATAGCCTACATGAGTATAATCTCTAGATTTGTTGAGAGTTATTTTATAGGTCAGCATATAATCTATGACCTTAAAAGTGATGTTTTACTGTTTTTGTAAAGTTGTGTAATGCCAGCTGTATCAGGTTGGTAGAAAACATCTAGATTCTCAATATCCTTCAGGATTTTGTGTATATTTGATTTTCCATTAATAAGTATATTAAAATTTGAAACTATTAATATTACTTTCATCTATTTTCTCATTTATGTCATTTTAAATTAGATGTACCACCTATCTATCTATCTATCTATCTATTTATCTATCTATCTATCTATCTGTCTGTCTGTCTGTCTGTCTATCTATCTCTTATTTGTTTTATGAGTCTATGGTACACTTATATGAGTTTAAGTCCAGCACATATAAATTAGCTGCTGTTGTTCCTAGGAACAGAATCCAGAATCCTTTCATAAGAGTGAATGCTCTTATCTTTGAAACACCTGTTCAGCTGAGATCTGCCATTTTTGCTGCATGCATTTTTGTGAATATATTATTCAGTACATACAGAGCTAGCACATTATATCTTCTTGTCAAATCATGGCTCTTTTTTTCATTTTGAAATATTGCTATCTTCCATGGTAATAGTTCTTAATCAACAAATATTTGAATCACAAACAACCAAAACTTAATTGTTTTAAAAGTAAATCCAAACTTATAACCTACTTTGGATCAAAAGTAGGTATTGTATATACTTGGGAAGTCCTCTATCACTCAGCTACACTGCACCCTCAGCCCAAATAGTTCAAGAGAATTGAATATACTCTACTCCATTTTCCAAAGCTCCCTGGGTAAGCAATGGAATGCTCATATTTTTTTAAAGTCTTATTAAAACTAATTGAGGGAAGTAATTACCTCATAATGACCTAAGCATTTCCTTCTTATGAATGTAGGACTTCTGAAATTATGTAAAATTTGAATATAAATTGTAATTTTTATAGAATTTTTAAAAGTTACCTATTTTTTTCATAAATCTATGAAAATCTTATTTTATATGATCAGTTTTCCTTTGGATTAAGTTTTAAAAAATACTGTTTTTTATTTTAAAAATTCTATCATGTCATTTTACTTTTTCATATCTATATTCTCAGATTGGCAGGAAAAAACAGCATTAGAGAGATGAGGAAATGAAGTCTTTGACTAAATCACCGGTTCAGGTCCCAAAGGACTAAATTCCCGATTCCTGCTCTGCCAGATATTCCTAAATGACCTGTTTTTTTTTATTAGAAGTGATGTAGGGTCTATGAAAACAGGGAATTACAACCAATTAAAAAAGTGAAAAGACAAACAAAATCTAAAATTAACTGAAGACTCTTAGGGCAGTATTATCAGAAAAATAGATGTGATTTTGTAGTGAGGGATGAGGTAGTTTGTAGGCATGCAGAAAGTGCTATAATATTTTGTACCAAAGTATATTCTTCATCTTAATTGATTTTTTTTGCATTAGAAATGAGCTGAAATTTTTCAATTTTTTATAAAAATTCACGTGAGTAGAATATCACATTAGTATTAGTAAAGCATTATCTACTTTGTCATAGGATAAAGAACTTCTTGATACATTTCTCACTAGCCCTTACATGAAATCTATTGTGTCACGAATCTATTGCTGTGCAGCTCCTGAGATTAGCAATTTAAATGGAGGAATAACTTATTTTTGGTTCACAATCATTGGCTTCAGTCTATGCTTAAATTGTTCCCTGCTTTCTTGACTAAAGATGAGGTAAAACTTCATAATATGGAGTATGTGGTAGAACAAACATGTTCACTTCCTGGTAGCTGGGAAGCAAAAAAAGAGAGGATGGGACCAGAGTCTCAACATTACTTTCAAAGCATGCAACCAGTTGCATGGCTTGCTTCTTTAAGAGTCTACATTATAGACATTCCATCTCCTTCCAACAGTGCCTCAGTCTGGTGACCTTACCTATGATCCTTGGGGGACTGTGTACCATCTATGCTATTAAAACTATACTATATGAGATTGCGAGCAAAAATAAACACCAACCTGACTCTGACCTGAAATATATTTCTTTTAAAACAAGGAGGAAAGTAAGTTGATAATTTTGCCCCTGTGCAAGTGACTTTGTAATTCTGCTAAAATACTGTATGGCAGTGCATGAAATTTAGGGCTTTCTGGGATGATTTATGTTCACTGAATCCGGCAAGCTGTCATCCCAAGGCATATTTATGGATTCAATGTCTCTGCTGCTGCTCTTTTGCAGGAAAGAAGCATCTCATTCTGGATCCAAGTTCTCTAGGAGGAATAGAAAGCGTTACTGCACGTTTTGATGCTATTTTTCAAGTTTTACTTCCCATTATTGAAATTTTATGAAGACAAAATACAGATCCCTGTATCAGCGTTTGATTCTTTATATCAACTAGTAGAGAAGGCTGGTCCCTGAACTGGCAGACATGGTGTCTTGAATCCAAAAAAGAGCAGAAATGGAACCAGATCTGTTCATTTGAGAGACGAAATTTAGAAAAAGATTGGCAAAATTTATACATAGGATAAGCTGTTTTGGTGCACCAGACAAAAATCCTTTTACCTCTGTTGAGTCTCAGATTCTTAATTTGTATAATAGATGTAATAACATTTACCTCCCAAGACTGTCAGGATTTAGTAACATAAGGTTTACAATGTAACTCAACTTAATGCTTTATACTTCATGATTGCTGTGTTATTGATTTTTGTACAAATATATACTAACCTGAGAATTCATGTAGAATGTTAAAGGCAATAACAACACTGCAATATTATGCTCATTTCAGTAGAGATTATGTGTTAAGCTGAGAAGTAGAGTAAAATGTTCAAAAGGAATAACAATGATATCACACATTTTAAAATTACTACAGAAGCAAACACAATGGGCTTCTGAAGGCTCTTGAGAAAAAGTGATTTGTAAATGACTGTGTTCTTTTTACTACCTGTATTCGGTTAGACAAATACACCTTCAGTATAAACTAATCCCTTTTTACTACTCCCACTGAGATTCTGAGGGATCTAGATATTTTTGAAAAGTAGATGTTGTGATAAATATTTAATCTCAATGGGGGGGGAGTGCTTCTATCCGCTTTTGATCATTCAGTTCCTAGATAAAAGACACAAAAAATTATATTTATACTAAGTCTTAATCAGCTCTAAAGCTGGGCATATATCTACACTCTATGTTATTATGTGTACTGCTTTCCCAAGATATGTCTTGTCATATTCCGCCTTGGTCACTTTAACTCTGACTGGCCAGCCATCAGGGCCAGTTCTCACAATCCCTTACTCCATAATATCCTCTTGTTTTCTCCTCTTTCAACCTTCTCCTTCTTCCCCTAGTGGTCTCTGTCTCAGACCCCAGGCCCAGAAACCAAAACAACACCTATATCTCATCTCTCCAGCTACTGGTTGTGGGCATCTTTATTCAGCAGAGGGCAAGGTTACATAGCATCTCTTGGTGTTTGTGGGAATCTCCTCCTCCCAAGGCAACCAGGACCAGTACTTAGCATTATAATATATACCAACAGAGGGAATCTCAACAAATATAGGCTTTCTCTCTGTGTTACCCCAATCAGATTCTCAACGGAAAATCTTGTGCTCTGCTGGTCTGCAAACTTCTAGTGATATGTGTGTCCATTAATGGCAACTCTTGGTCTTCCATCCATCCTGCCTGAAGAACTGATATATTTCTTTTCTAAATTGTATGCCATAAAGAGAATTAATTTAGGTTAAGGATATTAGTGACATCTTGGCCTGTAATGCTTAAAGAGATTCTCTAAACCTTTTGCTGCCTAGATTATAGGTAAAACTAGAAATGTGTAATAAATTCAGGTTCATCATTGCCATGCCATGCAGTAGGCTGCTAAGGTGCTCAAATAAATAAACAAACAACCCAGAATTTCCAGTTAGAGAATTGAATAGAAAATGATGGGTTGTTGATTACAGATAAATTCTTCATTTTAATATTATTTTCCGAAGGGACTGATGTTAGCATCTAAAGCCTGTGGCTACGCATGAGCGGGTCTCACAGACCTCTTGCCAGGGCAACACCCGCCATATTCTCAGAATCCATTGGGCTCACTTTCCACCTTTACCTGCGGCCACTACATCAGAATCCATATATATACAAGGGGAACATTCCTCCACCTCTCTCTCCATCCACTCTTTCGTGCTACTGCGCCCTCTCTCCCTCTCAATTAAACCTTTTCCACGTGCAACTGTTTGGGCCTAGTGTGTGGTATGTTCTGACGCGACCGGCCCTTCTAACACATCAACTGCAACTAAATCTTAAATAAGGATGTTCCCTAGAACATAGTGTGGAAGTTAATTTTGTAAAATGCATAGTGTGGAAGGTAAGGATATCTAAGGCTTGATGAGGTTTTGCTGACTTAAACATAGTGAGAAAAAGAAGAGGCTGGGCATTACCACTCTTTCTGCCTACCTGGAGGTTTCAAAACTGGAAATGCAAAGAACTCTGATAACAGTGATCTCTACAAGGATAGCAAGTTATATACTATCTTGGGGTTTTCATAATTTTATTTTATAAAAAGCTGGTAAATTCTAGATGACTAGAAAAAGACATTTCTCTTTCTTCTCTCTCTCTCTGTATGTATATATTTTTATTTTTAATATATATAAAAATATTATCAACTTATATATATGTAAAATCAACTTTTAAATTTTGTTTCTTTTATTTTTGAGATTATAATAGAATTGTATAATTTTCCACTTTCCCTTTTCACTGCAAACCCTACCCTACACCTCTGTTTTTTCTCCTTCATATTCATAGATTTTTTATCATTAATTATTGTCAAATGCATATGTATATTCTTAAATATAACCTGATCAATCTGTATAAATATTTCATGTATATAAGTTTTCAGGGTTGACCTAAAACCACCACTTTACTCAACCAGCATAACCCCTAAACACAATCTAAACATTTTCCTTTCTAACCAGAGTGAAGTGTAGTCCTTGCCCTTCACCAAGGAAACTTCTTTTCATAACAGCCAGAAATCATTCTAGGAAAGTACAACCAATCAAAATGCAGAGCAGTAGCATTCAGTTCCAATGAATACATCTACAAAACAGTGCCACATACTTGGTTCACGGAACACTGAAGAAGTGTAGGAGAAAGATTATAAGATCCAGGAGTTCTCTGTGAGATTGTGTCTCCTAGTCAACCCCTAAAGTCTAACCAACATGACCATCCACATGTTAGCTGAGCAAGTACAACAACAAGAGACGAGAGAAAGTGGACTGAGCAAGCCCGCAAGGCTTCAGTTCTACACTATGTAATACAGACATGCTGTGGGCAGGAAGAAGAATCTCCCCTAAGAGAAAGAATAACAACTGGTTATCCATTTCTAAATGGTCATCTCTGAAGACACATTTTTCTTTGTGTGTACATATTTGTAATGGTAAATGTGTACATCAACACTTGTAGGCAGCATGTGTAGATAATGTCAATAGTTGATTTTTAAAGTCCACATTACCCTAACCTTTGGTACCCTCCAAATCATTAATTGGCCTCAAAAAATGGCCAAGACATACTAAAGCAATTCTCTACAAAATGACTCAGCAAATTAACTGTTACCATTAGTTCTGATGGTACCAAGCAGTAATCATTCAGTCCAGAATGAAATGTAGGTATTTACTGCCTAAGGATATGACCTATCTCTATCATAGAAAAACAAAAAGATTGACTTCTTCTATTTAAAAAGAAAAAAAATAAATGCACAAATTTAAAGTATTCAAGCATTATTAGCAACTGTAGGAAAATATTCTTTGCTGTTGGATTTTCTAGCTTAACCTAAAGAACATGCAAATCATTTGTTCTCTCTTTACATCTCTCAGTGATCCATTTCTTTTGACATATAGTTATGTACTGCTGGATATTTTTCACTCATGTAGCTTCCTCTTTAGATTGCACAGTATTCTTAGGCTTTACTAAGACCCAGAACAATTCACTCTAACACTGAGACTTTATTTTCCATGACCAATACATTTGTGATTGAATCAAATTGTACCATTTGATATTACTCTAGGCATATAGGCCTCTAGTATACTACTTGCGACGATCTCTGACTTCAGTCTTTATGGTTTCAGACAGTCATTGTCAAGTGCGGTTTGAAAATATTAAATGGAAAATTTCTGATATAAATAATTTATAATTTTTCAATTGTTTGTTGCCATGTTTAGCCTGAAAAAAGCCTGGACCACTCTGCTCCATTCTTCCCTGGATATAAATCATCCTTTGCCAGAACATCATCACTGAACATGCTACCCGCCTATTTGTTACTTTGTGACATCTTAATTACCAGATTAACTCTTTTAGTGTCCTGCTTTAGCCCAAGTAACCTTTGTTATTTTCTGAATAATAGCATGGAAGCACTGAATAAATGATGTGCACAATTCAGGAATCTCAAAGAAATCATGGGTTCCTTCACCAAGATCAGTGGTACTCTACCCTCCTAATGCAGTGACCCTTTAGTACAGTTCTTGCTGTGGTGACTCCCACCATAATATCATAACTGTAATTTGCTACTGTTATTAATCATAATGTAAATATGTGTTTCTCAATGGTCTTAGGCAACTCCTATGAAAAGGTAATTCCATCACCAAAAGGGGTTGCCACCCAATGGTTGAAAACTGCTAATCTAAATATTATTTTACAGTGTCACAAGCTGTGTAGACTACATTGCAGTAATGGCAGAGGCAGAGAAAGAACAGATATAAGTTTTATTATAGTACATTGTTATAATAATTCTATTTGATGTCATTTTGTTAGTCTCCTACATGTCTAGTTTTTAAGGTAATTTTATCAGGAGAATGAGTATAGAGAATAGAAGAAATATAATATAACACAGTGTAAGGCTTATAGTAGTTGTAGGCATTCACTAAGGTTGTGGGATCTATACCCTAAAGATAAGTTGGTTATACTTAAAGGTTTGCTCTAATTTATATAGAAATTAAGATTGCTTTCTTATTAAAAAGTACATTTATATAATTATAGAGTTGGTATTATATATGTACATATTCACATTGCTTAGTGTAGTGGCTTGTATAATTTTATCCAAGAAACTCAGGATACCTTAAATTTATTAAATCAATTTTTATTACTTTTGTACATGAATATTTTTTAAAATATATAGCATACAATGCTTCTGCCTTCTTAATAAATTTCAAAACAGAACAAAATTGTGTTTTTGTTCTATTTTTATAAAAGTGGAATAAATTACTGTTTAATAAGTCATTCTATAACAATAAATAAATGTTAATCAGAATCTAAGTAGTTTTAAGTTTTTCTCATTTTGAAATATAATTCACTTATATCCCAAAACCATCATAGCAGACTATCTGGAATTATGAAATTATCATATATTTTTCTTATATATTTGCCATCTATTGTTTCTTTTATAATAGAACAAGGAAAATGAAGCCTTCAAATTCTAGCTCAGATTCTAGCTCAGAAATCTATCTAAGACTTTATTCTAAGTGCTCACAAATCTATACACAAGTATCAAATTCTTTGATTTCATAGATAAAAAATATAAAGAAAATATTTAATGACTGATAACAGAGCTATCGAATATAATGTATTCTATTCACATTGTTCAAAATATGCTCTTTCTTTTCTTTTCAGATTTACGTATTATCCTGATATATATGTGTGTGTACCTACATAAAACTCCTTGCACTGCATGCATGCATGCAAATGCCTGGGGAAATCATAAAAGGCCATCAGATCCCCAAGATAGACTTAAAAGTAGTTGTAGACATAGTTGACTGAGCTCAGTCCTTTGCAAGAGCAATAAGCACTCCTAAGCACTGAAATACTTCTTCAGTCTCTGAACTATACTTTATTAACAGAGATCTATCATTGGATGCTTTATAGAATAAGAGTGACTTATCATACTTTCTTTAAAATCTCAGGATCTCAGAGTTTTGGTTTATTATAGTTATGTATATTTTGATGTAGTCATAACAAGATCATAAATATGATATTCTGTGTGTCAACATATTGAGATGAAATATAATATATGTTGAAAAAGATTAGTGCTAGACTAATGGCATTGCAAATACTTAAGAATTTCACATCCAAGAAAATGTAGAAAGTGATGTAATTATATTTTAATTTGTAAATTATATAAGAAGGATTTCCTCTTCATTATTTTATGTATTCATTTTGCTTACAATAATTATATAGTTTCCCCTCAGGAAGATGATACAAAGGAGGAAATAGTCTCTGTTACAACTCAGTGCAGATAACCATGGGCCTCAAAGCTTATCACTTCAAAGCATTTTCGTTGGTAACTAGAGAAACACAGCCTGAGAGAGATCTGTTCTATAGCTGCGAGACCAGATCATCCCAGTCAAACACAGGAAGCCAAAAGATATTCAGAAGCCTCCACTGACCTTGTGCCAAACTCAAAGGCTTCATGTCAACTCTGCTATTCTCAAATTCAACAGCTTCATAGAAAGAAATGTTCAATTCAGATCAAAGAATAAAAAGGCAATGCTGTAAAAATTTAAACACTACAATGTGAAAATTGTAACATTTTGGGAAGAAGTTTGTGGTATATATTAAGAGTCTTAAAAATGGTCATATTTGGAGTAATTAATTTCCATTCTAAAGATAAATTCCAAGAATTTCAAGAAAATTACTTAAAATCCTGTACGATTTTTATGTTCCAATGTGCTCAGTGAAGTGCTATTTTAAATGGTCAAAGATTAGATAGAAATTAAATATCTAGTAAGAGAATCATTAAGTTAATCACAGGATATTTACTTGATGAACTAGCATAAGGAATTAAAAACAACATTTTGAAAATGCTCAAGATCTGTTAATTAAACAAAAATATAAAAAACACCAGAATGTATGAATGAATCTGCCCAAATGATGTTAACAATTTTGCCTAGGAGAACTTCAAAAGGAAAGTGTGAAAGTAATGAGGTGTATTTTATACAGTTGTTTTTGTTGGTAGCCAGCGATGCTATTTTTTTCTTCCTTTCCTATATTTTCAGTTTTGAATGTTACTTTGTGAGATAAAAAACTAAATATAGTGTTTAAAAGACTCATCAGTACACAATATTCTCTTAAAAATAGGACATTAAAGAATGCCCTCATATATTTTATGCCAAACTTGACTATGACTCCATTCTTACATTGATTGTCTATAGATCAGTCCCAGCTCAATAATAGTCTGTCTTTCAGAATCCCTACTTAGCAGAAGCCCAAACCTCAATGTTATCTCAGAGTCTGGGGTTATGTTTATGTAGAGAGTTATAGCAAGTATTGTAAAGAAGGGCAAGTTAGAAAGCATCCAACAATTAACAATTATGGAAGAAAATAAGCTTGGTTGAGCTTTCTTTTCTCATTGAAATTTTCAGAGGCAGATAAGGGAAAATCACTATGATCCTTTAATTTAAATAGGTGTGTTAGATTTAAGTTGTAAAGTAAAAAACAAAAACAAAAACAAAAATAACATGAGAGTAGCTCAGAAGTCTATGAGATATATGCCCAACCTCATTCTCTTCATAGTGGGATTGCCAAAGGAATGTTAAGAGCTGAAACATTTATATTGAAATGGTAACCCCACCTATCAACTTGAATTTCTAATAAATGTTGGCTATACTTAATGTCTTTTCTGTTTAGAAGTGGCTGTTTCTCAATAAAGGCAAATGGAACTAGGATAAATGAAAGAGGTTCTTCATATGTGAATAAAGAAATCACTTTTACTTATATTTCAAGCAACAATGTGATACTAGCTGGCAATGATTTATATATATAAAGGGCAGAGTTTGTTATATGAACCCAGAGAGTTAGTCAAGCTCTACTGTGTATTCCATAAAATCAGAAGGACCAATTTCGCCATTTTTTCTCTTATGTGCAGCATCTCAGAAATGAGGGGATGATGTTTTAAAATGCATTCACTCAGTCCATATTTTCCTCTATTTATTCAGTCAGTAATATTGTAGTCTACAGTGTGTCTTACTATAGGCACTGGTGTTAAACAACAAAAACAGCACATGTAAAGGTCTGTCCTCATGAAACTTGTATCTACTTTAAAATCATAATTTCTGAGGAAATTATCAGCTACATTAACTGAACTTCAAACAGACAAGGTTTCTACATTTACATGTTCATGAAATTATATTGTAGAATGCTATGAACTATATACTTCATATTAGAGGGGATTTTATAATGTCTGAACAATTATAACAAACCTTAAAGTTAATATGGCTTCTTGGTAAACTCCAAGGGAGTAAATATTGGAGCTGTATAGATGTAGAGCCAAGATAGAGTCCTACAAATTCTTCTAGTCCTGACAATGAAGGAATAACTATCTTAAAAGAGTCAGCTTTACTCTCTGAAAAACAGAGAAAGTGGATGTGGGAAAGAAGAGCTATGGAGGTAAACAGAGCTCTCTGTGTCCTCTGCAAAACTCATCTGCTGAAGTCTTAATTCCCAACATGTTGCTAATAGAAGAAGGGCCTTTGAAAGGTGATTTGGTTTTAAGTATGAAATGCTCATCAATGAGTTAATGTTCCCGTAAAAAAATGCTTGAGTCTCCTCCGTCCTTCTCCAGGGAGGACAGAAATAAAATGCTGTGTAAGGAAGAAACTAAGATGCTAAACCTGACACACCTTAACCTTGGGCTTCCCAGGTGAACTGTGAGAAATATACGTCTGTCATTTATTAACTTCCCAGCTGATTGATTTTTGTTGTATCAATCATAATGTACTAATACAAAATAAAAATTCTGACTACGGTTCATTTAATGAAAAATTGGAACCTCCCCTCAAGGTTACCGATTTTATTAATTCCTAAGAAACCGTATGGTTAGATGTTCCTCACACCAATCATAGGCTTGGCTCTTCTTGAGTCACCATGAGTACTCTAAAACAACTGACTCAAAACAAGAACACTAGCAACAACATAGCCTACATTTATAAATTGTAATTAACTTCCATGGAAATAATTTGTTTTGATCTTTCATACTTATTTACCAATACTTAAACGTGGTCTTGTTAGTAATTGGTTGTAGCATAGTTACCTTCCTGTAAACACATGAGTTTGAAAAACAGTCACTTCAGGCAGGTTCACAGTCCATGTTGGCTTAATGTAGCCTCTAACATAGTTTTAGATCAAAACCCCCACCTGGGCCAGGCAATGTAGGTCATTGTTCCTTCAACACCTAGTATATACAAGGCCCTGGGTTCCAACCTCAGCACCATCACAAACCACTAGCCAACTAAAAAAAAAAAAAAAAAATCTGACATTGCCAGTTTGAGGAACAAGGTCCAGGAATAGATTTGGGTTTGTCCATAGTGTTTCTGAAGGTTTTGACCATGATAAGTCATTTCTTTTGATGTTTTCTTGTTTCTAGAAACATCAATTATAACCATACAAATGTACATTTAAAAGATTTCACTTAAGTGGTTTAAATATTACAACAAAAAGTTTTGAAGAAAGTTTAATTGAGTTGTCCCAAATAGCACATATAGCCATATTTTATAGGTAGTGACAACCTGAAAAATATTTTTGAGGTCTTTGTGATTAAGTTTTTTTCCATTCAAAATCATAATGATATAAAAATAGCAAATATGTTCCCAGGCCACACATGGCTGATGGCAATTTGTTGCACAAATTTGCACTGGTACATATCGAATTTTTACCACTCATTTCAAGCTGATTACATTCTTTGAAGATCGTCTACTTTATCCCGACTTTGCATTCCAGACAAACATTAGCTGGGCAATTGCTCGTAGTTTTTGTTTTCCATTCTCTAGCTTTTAAAGCCGTTTGGAGTTCCAAAACCCTTCAAGAAGCAGCAAAGCAAGGAAGTGATGTCCTGCTTACTAAAAGAAAATAAACCACTTCAAGGTATGCTCATTCCTCTAATTTCATGGGTGCTAAAATCCAGGAATGAGTTTCATGGCAAGGCCATTTTGAACAGAGTTATAATGCTGTACTTCTAACAGTGGGTCTCCCCACCTGGGAGTCTTTTTCCTGGGAGAGGATTTCATATTAAATTTGGGCAGCAGCAATTCTCCAGATTAAGAAAACTTTGCAATGGCTTAAGTTTTAGACTTGACAGGATATGTTAATGCAACAAACAACAACTCCCTAGCCATCACTGCATCCTTTGGGCAAAGTAAAACCATACAATTTATGTTTTCTTTTGCTATTAATTAAATCTATTATGCTAATAAGTAGAAGGTTTATTGTTGTTCTAAGTAGGATTGGTATCTTTTAATTATTAAACTATTACAGAAAATAAAAACTATATATTTTTGTGAAGGTAAACCACTTGCTCTCTAAAGTTCAGGTAAATGAATACAATATCAAAGAAATTGTTATTAACAATACATTGTGCTTATATAAAATAATCCTATGAAAAGAAATCATTTTCAAAGTGAAATCTAATCAGCTTTTTAGCTAAATTACAATCCTACTTCTAGCAGAATAATACTCACTAAAGATCTGTTGAATAGCAAGATGAAAATCTGCAAGAAGTTTCTATTAGCACCTCTAGGCATATATACATATATATAATTTAATAGATATGAATTTAAATGTAGTTACCAAATAATTGAAATGCCCAAATTATCTTATCACACAATGTAAAAATTCAGCACCAGAAATGAGTTGTATCATGTTGAATCATTGGTCAAAGAGGTTTCCCAAACTTCCCAAATATCACAGTTTTTTTTCAAATGCTATTGGCTGCCCTTCACAACATGAGGGTGAGTCCCTACTGCAGAAGAGTTCACTTATTTATATCATCAAACAGAGTAATAAAGCTGGTACCCAATTAGAAGCTTCATGCCTATTGAATAGCATTCGTATGGCTGGAAGGTACTATCTAAGCTACTAGAGGAGAAAAAGGTTTATCAATATCACCCAGTTACAAAAATGTGACATACAATAGTGACCTTCCTGGAAGATAGATCTTCTACTACAATATAAGTGTGGAAGAAATGTTACAGAAATAAATTACTTTGTGATTGACTATCAAGTCCGTAGAGTAAGTACAGGTCTAGCACTGTGAATGAGATCCCAAGCCTGAAACTACAGAGATAACAGACCTTAATGGTAAAGCTTCTACTGTTATTCTGCTAAATGAACATAGCACTAAAATTACTCTTAAGAAAATATTGCAATATCCATAGATTAATATCTCACTCAACCCTCATCAGAGAAATTTCTTTTTGATGTAGATGGCAATTAATACAGAAACCCACACAAATGAACAATGTACAAAGAGAGTAAGACTTTGAAGCACTCCACCCAAAATTCAATGCCTATATCAAGGCCCTACCCTCAAAGCTTAGGAATCTATGGGGAAGGGAAGGAAGAAAGATTGTTCGAGACAGCAGGGCGGATGGGTCCAAGGATACAGTGTCTTCTAGAAATAACAGAGCTGATGCATATATGAACATACAGAGAGCTATAGCAGCATGAATAAAACCTGCACACATTTAAATGATCCAAAATTCCAGCATGGAAAGAGGAAGTCCTAGTATTAACCAAGAATTATTTGCAGTGGATAGATGCTAGGAGAGGAGAAATCAGTTTTCTCCAGTGGAATGGCACTGGTTTATCAGGCACATTCCAACAACGCTTCTGCTCAAGGGTAGTTGACTAACACAAAACCAACACCATGTTTTATTGTGTCTGCTTTTTGATACAGAGGTAAAAAAAAGAACAAAATAATTTAATTGAAAAAATTAAAGATAGTAATAAGTAATAGTAACTACTAATAACTAAGTAATGCAAAGCAGAAAATAAATTAATGGATAACAAACTGTCATGTGACCATCTTCTCTTGTGTACTAGGGACCATGGTAGCTCTTAAGAAGATAGAGAGCAAAGCCACAATATCATTCCTGAGTGAGGTTTACTCAATCTAAAAAAGAACTTTCAGGAAATGAACAATGAAACTTACTCAGATCTATGGAGTAATGAGGGATTGGCAATTATGAATGCAGTAGGGAGAAAAACTAAGCTGATTCGTGTCTCATAGACTGAGTAAGCTGAAGGAAGAAGATATTATAGGTGGAGTGCCTGATGTTTCTGACAAGTTAGATTAATGTATGTATATATGAACAGAATGTGATAAGACTGGGGAACTATGTAGAAATTCCTGATATGCCTTGCTATGTGGTTAAGGCTTTATGCAGCAATGAGAAGCAGACAATTTTTTTTTTGAGCAATATCATAGTTGACTTCCATCAGGCATAAAATTATGATTTAAGTAAATTCCATTCAATTTTTGGTGAGAAAAGAGAGAGATGGGCAGAGAAGCAGAGAGAGAGACAGAGACAGATCAAAAAGACAGAAAAGCTCAGGTATGAATCCTTGTGGAGCTCTGATGAGACTTGCTTTGGTGGTAGTGTATAGTATATGTTAGAGTTTAGGATTAGTGTGTAAGGGTATACAACACCTGTACAAGAAGAAAGTAACTTTCCTTTTTGTTGTTTGAAATTCACTATTGGGAACCAAAAGTCAGAGTTTTCAACTGCTTGTTCAAAAAAAAAAAAGTGATTATTCTTGTTACAATGAAAGATGACTGATATTTCTGAAGTCCTTCCCTGCATGTTCATGTCACTTCACTTTCTTGAGAGATACCTGTTTTGATGTCTTATGATATTTATTAATTATATAATATAATTATTTTTCCAAAGGAAAATCTCCCTCTAGTTATGAAATTAAAACCATGGCTGGCAAGATGCTACAGTAGGTAAAGATTCTTGGATTCTTATTATTAAGTATAATACCATTAAGTCTAAAGAGCTGAGTTTCATTCCTGGAATCCAAATGGGTAAAAGAGAAAAATTTCTCCCATAGGTTTACCTATGACCTCCAAATCATGTGTGTGCACACACACTCACACATGCATGCACACTCATGCATATGCACATACCCACATAAACACACACAGAAAGAGAGAAAACCAGAGAAAAAGAGAGACAGAGACAGACAGAGACCAAGACATAGAGTAAGAAGCAGAGAGAGAGAGAGAGAGAGAGAGAGAGACAGAGACAGAGACAGAGACAGAGAGACAGAGACAGAGACAGAGAGAAAGACATAAACACAGAGAAACATAGAAAATGAGACACAGACACAGAAAGGAAGAGGTACAAAGAAAGACAAAGAAACATGAGAAATGTAATTCAAATATTTTTTTAAAAAAATCTTAAGAGCAGCATTGTTCTGAGACTATTTAAACCTTGCTAATTGAATGCCCAACCACTTTCATCCAATCTCCAATGCTTAGTTCACGGAGGCCCTTTCCCCTTTAAACAACTTATTCTACCTTCCATGCATATATGTTAATTTTTCACAGAATATATATGTAGCATCACTATTCTGGTTTGGGATGGCTTGATTTCAAGTTATTGATATTGTTTAGATCCAACATTTTACTAGTAGTAAACTAGTCAATGGAAGTAGGTAGGACACTCGCAATCCAATGCTCCAATTTCATCCTTAGCTCTATAGTAGAAGGTCTTACCTCTTCCCTTTCACCCATCTCCAGTGGAACCCACAGATCTTCCCCTAGAGCCTTTCCTCACTCAATTAATCACTTTGTGTAAGTCCTCAACTCCAGCAGACATTTGTGGGGGATTTGCAGATCTCTCTGGAAAAGGAGGCAGGTAGCTAAAGGACAGAACTACACTACTGCCTTCACTCCTCTAAATCCAATCCTCCACCTTCACTCCCATCTCTGTAGCAGACAGCCTACTGAATCTCCATCTTTCTCTCTGTCTTAAGCTACAATGGATCACACATTTCTTCAAACTTCCTCTCCACTCATCCTGTTATCTCAGCCCCCAATTCCAATATGGTTTCTCTGGGAACCCTGCAGCCAAGTGTGACAGAGAAGCAAGTAGGCCAATTAGGCATGTAGGCTAGCTTCAGATTGTCATTCTCCCTCCTCCCCTTCACATTAATCTCTTCAGTCTCATCCCTAGCTCTATAACAGACTAAATGTGGTTTTTCACTCTGTGAAATCATTGCCAGGGATAAAGAAGATCCTGATGGAACACCCAGCTTTCTTCCCTCTTATTGACTGCCTAAGCTGCCCTCCTAGCCCATCAAATTCCTTAGTGTCAGCTCTGAATATCTAGGAAAACGTTTTATTGCAAAGTCCTGTGTCTGTACCTATCAGGATCCCAGAAGAATATCCTAATGTCAGAACACAGCCACTAAACTATTTTAAGAAGCAGAAAGGGCAAAAGGGAACCAATGAACAAACAACTACCCAATAAAGACAAGTCCATATATCAGCACCTAGAATTATAATGTTTCCAAACCCTGATTCCTGGACACCAGTATGAAAAAGAATTATTAACAGCCAGTACATAAATCCCCATGAGAGTCCAGCAACTTACTCAGTGGGCAGTTAGTGTTACAAGAAAGCTGAAGCATAGATAAAGAATTTAAAATATCCCTTATGAGTATCACAAAGATTCTTAAAGATAAAACAAATAAATCCCTTAAAGTTATAGATGAAAATACAAACAAACAGTAGAAGAAAATAAATCAAATTCTCTAAAACCTGAAAGCAGAAATAAAATAAATAAAGAAATCCCAAACTGATGGAAATATAGAAATGAAAAATTTAGGGACTCAAACAGGATACTCAGATGTAAAGTTTCAACAAAAGAATACAAGAGATGGAAGAAAAATCTCAGGCATTGAAAATACAATAGAAAAAATAGTTATATTAGTCAAAGAGAATATTAAATCTAAAAGTTCCTAACACAACACATCCAGGAAATCTGGGGCACTATTAAAGACCAATTCTAGGGATAACAGGAATAGAAGAAGGAAAATAAAGCAAGGTCAAAGACACAGAAAGCCTTTTCAAAAAAATCATAGAACAATAATTTCCTAACTTAAAGAAGAAGATTACTACCAAAGTAGAAAAAGGGTACAGAAAACCAAGTAGATATCTACATAAAACCAAATAGATTATACAAAAAAGAAAAAAATCCTCTCAGCACATAATAATGAAAACACTAAACAAAGAAAGAATATTACAAATTGCAAGGAAAAAAGACAAAGGAACCAATACAGGCACACCTATCAGAATAACACTTTCAGTGGAGACTCTACAGGCCAAAAGAGCTTGGAAAGATGTTCTACATACTCTATGAGACCAAAGACACCAGCCAAGACTACTATACCCAGTAAAACTTTCAATCACAGTAGATGGAGAAAATAAGACATTTTATGATAAAAGTAAATTTAAGCAACTCAAATTGCAACTCAAAAGAAGGCACTCAAAAGAAAAATCCAACCTCTAGAAGTTAAACACTGAAGTAAACACAGGAATAAAAAAAATCTAAAGATGGGAAACACATAAATAGACACATACACTACCAACACCCCTACCACCACTGCCACCACTGTCACCCTCACCCCACAAATGAAACCAGAAGCAGCAGCAACAACAACAACAGTGGCAGCAGCAATGAAATAGTAGGAATAAATAAACACTGCTCAGCGATAAAATCTCAACATTAATAGTTTTGATTCCTTGATAAAAACACATGTTTACAGAATGGATTTGAAAGCAGGAACCATCCTCTGCTATATCCAAGAAATACTTCTTAATATCAAGAATAGACAACATATCAGGGTAAAAAAATATTCTAAGCAAATGAACCTAAGAAACAAGATGTTATAGGCATTTTCATATCTGACAAAATTGACTTCAAGGCAAAACTAATCAGAATAGACAGAGAAGGATACCACACCACACACTCAAGGAAAATTCCCACCAAGAAGACATTGAAATCTTAACATCTATGCCCCAAACACAATGGGACCCAAGTTTGTAAAACATTCTTATAACATAATAAATCACATATTGACCCTCCCACACTTCCGGAGGGAGACATCATTAACTGACTCTCCCCAATAGGCAGATCATGAAGGCAGAACAATAAACAGAAAAATTCTGGACCAAACTGACATTATAAACCAATTAGACCTAACAGATACTTATAAAACATTTCACCATACAAAAATAGTATGTTTTCTCTGAATTTCATGGAACTCTTTCCCAATTAACCACATACTGGCCACCATAGAATAAAGCTGAGTATAAACTAGACCAGAAACAATAGAAAGATTAAAAATTCATGAAAACTGAACAACTCACTACTGAAAGACAAATGAGTAAAGAGGAAAAAGGAAGAAATTAAAGACATTGTAGAATTGAATCAAGATGAATGTACACAATACACCCAAACTTATTGGGTGGTTCAAAACTGGATGAATTTCTAACATAAATTTAACAACAGTCCTGAAAGCTCTAGCACAAAAAGAAGAAATCAGACCCAAAAGGAGTAGATGATAAGAAATTGTCAAACTCAGTCTTGAAATCAATAAAAATGAGAGAAACAACAAAAGAAACAAGGTAAAGCAAAGAATCGATAAAACTATGAGTTAGAGCCAGGCGGTGGTGATGCACGCCTTTAATCCTAGCACTTGGGAGGCAGAGGCAGGCTGGTTTCTGAGTTCAAGTCCAGCATGTCCTACAGAGTGAGTTCCAGGACAGCCAGAGCTATACAGAGAAACCCTGTCTCGAAAAAACAAAACAAAACAAAACAAAACAAAAAAACAACTAAGAGTTAGTTCTTTGATAAAATCAAAGTAGTGTCAACAAACACTTATCCAAATTAACTAAAAGGTGTATAGAGAAGATCCAAATTAACAAAAGGATAGTTAAAAATGTGATGTGGCATAACAGACATCAAGGAAATCCAGAAAATCATAAGGATATATGTAGCCCGCGTGGTCCTCTCGCCGGGAAGAAGACACGCGGACACTAGGTTCCTTCTGCAGCAACTGTTTATTTGTCTCCATCCATAGTGAAAAAAGGGGTCGAACCCAAAATCCGCACTGCTTATATACACCACAGTGCGCGTATCTGCCCACAGTGTGGTGTGTCTGCTCATGATTGGCTGTTCGCTCATTACCCTACATAACGCCCCGGGATGGGCTGTGACATGGCGTCTTTTCACTCTACGCACATGCGCCAACAGTACTCTATGCACATGCACAAACAGTTGTCCACTAGGAGTTAACAGCGGAAGTAGGCGCCATCTTGCCATGGCGAATGCCTCTCAAGATTCACGGCTCCCCACAGATATACATTAAAAACCTGTATTCTACTGAATTAGAAATCTAAAATAAATGAATAATTTTCTCCAGACATAGCAGTTACCAAAGTTAAATCAAGATCAGATAAGCTATTTGAATAGACCTTTAACCACTAGTGAAGTATAAGCAGTCATTAAGTCTCCCAACCAAAGAAGCCCAATGTCAAGTGATTTTAGGACAAAATTCTACCAGACTTTCAAAGAGGAGTTAACAACAATACACTTGAAATTATTTCACAAAATAGAAACAGCAGAAATATTGTCCAATTCATTTTATGAGGTCACAGTTATTCTGATACCAAAACTACATAAAAGAAAGAAAATTATAGACTGTTTTTCCTCGCTAACATAGATGTAAACATTCTCAATAAAATATCTGCAAACCAAATCCAAGAACACATCAAAAGTAACATCTACTATGATCAAGACACAGGTATGGTTCAGTATATATAAAATGATAAATGTAATCCACTATATAATCAAACTGAAACAAAATCTACATGATTATTTCATTAGATGAATAAATGGCCCTTGCCAAAATCATTTTATTATTATTACTTTTTGGATATTTTCTTTATTTACATTTCAAATGTTTTCCCCTTTCCAGGTCTCCCCTTGGGAACCCCAAATCCCCTATCCTTTCCCCCTGCCTCTATGTGGGTGCTCCCTCACCTACCGACACACTCCCATCTTCCCACCCAGGCATACCCCTACACTGGGGCAAAGAACACCCTCAGGCCCAAGGGCCACTCCTCCCACTAATGTACAACAAGGCCATCCTCTGCCACCTGAGCTATGGATCCCTGCCTCCATGTGTACTCTTTGGTTGGTGATCTAGTCCCTGAGAGATCTGGGGATGTGGGAAGGGGTCTGGCTGGTTGACACTGTTGCTCCCCTCATGAGGCTGCAAATCCCCTCTATTTCTTCAGTCCCTTTTCCAACTGCTCCATCAGGGTCCATGCACTCAGTCAGGGACATGGCTGTATTTGTCAGGCTCTGGTAGAGCCTCTCAGGAGACAGCAATAGCAGGCACTTGTTGGCATCTACAATTGTGTCTGGGTTTGGTGATTGTATGTGGGATGGATCTCCTATTCAATATAGTACTTAAAGTCTTAGCCAGAGCAATTAGACAACAAAAGGAGATCAAAGGGATACAAATTGGAAAGGAAGAAGTCAAAATATCACTATTTGCAGATGACATGACAGTATACTTAAGTGATCCCAAAAATTCCACCAGAGAACTCCTAAACCTGATAAATAGCTTCAGCAAAGTAGCTGGATACAAAATTAACTCAAATAAATCAGTGGCCTTCCTCTACACAAAGGATAAACAGGATGATTTGACTGAAGTCTTACTCCATAATATGGAACCCGAACCCTGAAATCACTTAGGTGGTCAAAAATGAGATTAAATACCCAGGGGAACTAGGGTAAACCCAAATACTACTGTCCTAAAAAAATAAACAAAAACAAAACAAAACAAAAAAACAAAAATAAAAAACCCACAAAAACCCCAAAGACAATGCAAGATAAACAAATAAACAAAAAAAGCCAAAATAACCCCAACAATTAAACCCTACAAATAGAACAAACCCAAACTCCAAAACATAGCAATAAAAATGACATTCTGCTATAATGACTTGCTTGTCCATCATCAGAGAAGCTTTCTTCTGCAACAGATGGGAATGAATATAGAGTCCCACAACCAGACATTATGGAATGATTGAGAGGCCTTGAAACATTCAGCTTAACTAGTCATTCCCCTTCAAATCTCTCTCCTCAGACCTCAGGGAACCCTACATTAAGAATATAAGAGCAAGAAGTGACAGAGGATTCCAGAAAAACAATCCTTTAAAAGAGGAAAGGGTGTTTGAAGAGAAGCCTCATAAATATGGTCACATGTCAAACTTAATTATGTTCATCCATTGAAAACCAGTCTGCTATGTCCAGTGCTAAGCTGTGACTTCAGTATAAGCACAGATAACTCTTGCCTGCACATCAGCTCTACTACCCAAAGGCCAGAGAAGTCAAGTAGGAAGGCCATGATCCTCCTCTCAGTTAGACCATCCACCTAAAAAACTGCACCTGTACCTTTCAGTCCTTACCCTTGCTTAAGGAACAAAGAGAGTAAAGAACTTTGGAATGAAAAGTACTTACCACATAAAAGTCAGGGTGGGTTAAAATTTACATGATATAACTCTAGAGACATTTCAATTCTTATTAGTAGGGAATCGAGGAAATCTACTATAGGATGTGGAAAAGAGGAATAAACAGAGCCAATAAGAAGAAGACAAATGTCTACTTCTGCATAGCCAGCAGAAGGTCAGGGGAGGTTAAATAGCAGGTAGTTTCCAGGAGAGATTCATAGAACTAATTCAGCTTGCACTACTCTAGCAGTGAGAAGTTCATGTCCTCTGAGCAGACCCCTGGTTCAGAAAGAGGAGTGAGTCTTCATGCCCTGAATATAGTAGGTCAGAGTATGCAGGTGATGCTAGATTTGTCAAGGGTTTATTATCCTCTTCATGAGCTTCCCCTTAAGACCTCTGTTGTCTATCTTCCCCTTATTCATGCCCATTGTGTAGTCATTTTACTGCTCATTAGCATCCAAATTAAAGAGTAGGGACTTAGATTCTGAGGGAGAAAAAAAGAAGAAAAGCAGCAGCAAGTTCAAGAAAATGGCCCAGGTGTTTATTCAGAGATGGCAGTTGTGTCCTTCTGCCCCCAGATCTCTTCCACAGAGAACCTCTCTCCTTTCTTCTCTTAGGCATTCTGCTGTACACCCATAAACATACTGACCTAACCTATTACTCTTTTTTTATAATTAATATTTTTATACTTTTATTGAAGGTAGAGTTTTACTCACATAATATAACCTGACTAGTTTTTTCACTCTCTGCTCCTTCCAGTCCCTTCCCTCATCTCCTCTCACATCCAGATTCATTCCTCTTTTTGTCTTTCATTAGAAAATAAACAGGATTTTATGGAATAATAATAAACTTAAATAAAATCATATAATAAAATATAGTAAGATGAAACAAAAACTAACATATCAGAATTGGACAAAATAAACAAACAGAAAGAGAAAAGGCCCAAGAGAAGGCTCAGACAGAAGGTACTAGACATCTGTAATGAAGCAGTATTTACCAGACATGACAGGTCCATTCCACACATGAGTTCACAACAGATGTGATTTCATACACAAGACCTGTATAATATCAAGCCCACCTAAAGTACCAGCATGAATGAGGAGGGCTTCATGAAGTCCCATTCCTACCCGAGGAGATATTAGCATATAATGGATGCTGGGAGATGGAGAGTCATTTTTCATCAGCATTTTAGCCCCTAAGAAGATACCCATTCTCTAGTAGATCAAGGAAACATTTTAGATCTGATCAAGGAAACATTTCCTTTTTTGCAGTGACTAGCAATGAATGCAGAGACTTGTAGTGATGCTTGAATGCTTTGTACTAAATAGGACATTTAAATTGCCATCTTGAATGCTTTAGGTGATAACAGAAAAAGAGAAGAATGCAATGAGCTGAAAGGCAGGGGGAAAGGGTGAAAAACACTGTCTTTAGGGTATAACACAGCTATTGCAGTCACAAACTCACAGCAGATGCAGTTACAAGACTGGACATGGGTTCTGGTTGGTTTTGTTAATTTGACACAAAACTAGGCATATCTGGGAAAGGAAACTGAAACTGAAAATGATACCTCCATAAGATCACCCTCTAGGCATACTTGTAGGGTATTGTTTTGATTAACTATTGATATGGTATGTGGTCCTTGATCATATAAGAAAGCAGGCTAAGCAAGCCATGAGAAGAAAACTAGTAACCAGTGTCCTCCACTGATTCTACTGCTTCTACTTTAGTTCCTGCCTCCAGGATCCTGCATTCAGTTTGTGACTTGACTTTCTTTGATGATGGGTTGTGATATAGAATGTAATCTAAAATTAACCTCTTCCTAATCTAAGTTGCATTTGGTCATGGTGTTTTATCATAGCAACTGAAACCCTAACCAAGACAACCAGATAATAGTCATTCCTAGGTAAGGAGGGGTGTACATGGCTATTTCTTACTAGTAAACTGCAGATACAAGATAAAAGGAAGTATCTGCCTTTGTTTGTGTACTCATTGATGATTCCACCAGGTTTAATTGGATAATTACATACCATAGTCAAGGAGATGGCCTTGGTTAAATTCAGTAATAAACACACACACACACACACACACACACACACACACACACATCAGAAATGTGAGAAAGGGATTTGTGGGGAGAAAATAGAGTTTGATATGGGTGAGAGACAGATAAAGGGGACTTGAAAAGTGAGAATAAAGTCAATTGCATGCCATTAGCAAAGAATAAGTTTGTTTTTATGGGCTATAGAACTAAACAAAGAATTCTCAATTGGGGAATCTCCAATTGCCAAGAAGCACATAAAGAAATGTCCAACATCCTTCCTTTGTCATCAGGGAAATAGAAATCAAAACTACCCTGAGATTCTACCTCACACCAGTCAGAATGGCTAAGATTAAAAACAAAAAACAAAAAAAACAGATAACAGCAGATGCTAGCAAGAACGTGGAGAAATAGGAACACTCCTCCATTGTTGGTGGGATTGCATGGTTGTACGAATACTCTGGAAAACACTTTGGTGGTTCTTCAGAAACTTGGAAATAGTTCTACCTGAGGACCCAGCTATAACACTCCTGGGTATATACCCAAAAGATGCTCCAACATATAACAAGCCCACATGCTCCACTATGTTCATAGCAGCCTTCTCTATAATAGCCAGAAGCTAGAAAGAACCCACATGTCCTTCAACAGAGGAAAGGATACAGAAAATGTGATACATTTACACAATGGACTACTACTCAGCTATTAAAAATAATGACTTCATGAAATTCACAGGCAAAGGTATGGAACTAGAAAATATTTTCCTGAATGAGGTAATCAAGTCACAAAAGAATACACGTAGTATATACTCACTGATAAGTGGATATTTGCCCCAAAACTCAGAATACCCATGATATAACTGAATATGTGGTCTATATGAAGGTCCAGAAGAAGACAGACCAAAACATGGTCCTTCAGTCCTAGTTAGAAGGGAGAACAAAATAATCAAGGAAGGTAGAGGAAGGGAGAGATCCTGGGAGGTAGAGAAGAGGGGAAGGTAAAAGAGGGAGAGGATAAGGTATGGGAGGAGACAGGGGAGAAGTACAGAGGGTTAGGAAATTGATGAGAATTGTGTAGCAGTAGGGAATGGAGAACTGGGGGTAGCCACTAAAAAGTCTCAGATGCCAGGAAAGCAAGAAGTTCCCAGAACACAGTGGGGATGACTTAAGGCGAAATACTGAACAAGGGGAAGATAGAACCTATTGAGACCAAATCCAGTGGTTAGGTACAGCCCACGGTTGAGGGATGGGGACATCCACCTATCTCAAAACTTCTAACCCAGAATTGTTCCTCTCTACAGTAAATGCAATGACAAAGAATGAAACAGAGACTGAAGGAAAGGTCATCCAGAGACCACCCCACCTAGGGATCTATCCTTTCTACAGAAACTAAACCCAAACACTATTTCTGATGCCAAGAAGCACTTGCTGACAGGAGCCTAGTATATCTGTCCCCTGAGAGGCTCTGCTAGAGCCTGATGATTACAAAAGTGAATGCTTACAGTCAACCATCACACTGAGCACTGGCACTCAAATGGAAGAGTTAGGGTATTGGAGCTGAAGGGGATTGCAACCCCATAGGAAGAACAGTCTTAACTAACCAGAGCCCCCAGAGCTCCCAGGGACTAAACCACCAACCAAAGAAAACACATGGAAGGTACACATGAACACCAAAGAACAGCGGCATATGTAACAAAGTATTGTTTCATTTGGTATCAATGGGAGGGAAGGTCCTTGGTCCTGTGGAGGTTCCATGCCCCAGTGTAGGGGAATGCTAGGGTGATTAGGCAGGAGTGGGTGGGTGAACACTCTCATAGAGCCAGGGGGCAGTGGGGGGGTCAGATAAAGAGTTGGCAGAGGGAAAACCAGAAAGGGGGGATAACATTTGAAATGTAAATAAATAAATAACCAACAATAAATAAATAAATAAATAAATATGTAAAAATAGATTACACAACCATAAAATGCACAAACTATTCTTTATTTGTATAAAGTTCTAATAATGGCAGGATAAAGCTTGCTGAAGAGTCAGGGCCGTAGTTGTTATCCAAGGGAGGCTCTAGCTATCAAGATTCTTGGTTATTCTCTCTTTCTTTCCTAGATAGGTGTGTTCATCATGTTTACTCACTGGACAAGCACTTGTTGTTTCTTTTCTATACAAATGAACTTGAATACAATAAGCTTTTGTTAAAATTTTATATCTTGAAATTATCAGAGTCATGAAAATATTTGTAGAGAATAAAGAAGGAACCTGCAATTCTTTCAAGCATGAAATATTTTCATCAAAAAACAGCAGAGAACAACAATAAGATTGCACCAAAGAACAGGTATTTTTCTGTTTCTATCTTAAGTCAACTGCTTACTAACTTTATGACCTTGACTTTATCGCACAGTTTATTTACATATTTGCTTGTAAAGGAAATGCCACTATAGGAATATATAGAATGCATCATTAGACAAAAAGTATCCTTTACTTTATGCTAGTGAATCTGGTGCTCAGAAGTGCTTGAAGAGTGGAGGCGGCATGTTCCCAGAATGACTTTCAGCCACAAGATGTGGCTTTTGTGTTTACTGTAGCTCTGCTTTTACATACTTGAAAAAATCCAACTTAGAAAAGTATAAGGTGTCAATGACACAAAATCCATAATCACTTTGATTTTACCATACTCTGCATCCTGGTTAGATCCCAGGCTGGCCAAAACACAGCAAAGCTAAGATTAATTTTCCTATGCTGAACTTTCTGTCAGGAAACACTTTTACCTTATTTGGGCCAAAAGTAAATACCTTCACCATCCTTCCTGACTTGCCTTTTAGGTGGCTTGGCACACCGGGTTGCCAACTGTTAGCTGATAATAATTAGCTTTCAATTATCATCAGTTACATTTTCACCTGTTCAATTTGCAAATCCTGAAATATTTTTTGTTTATCCTATTAACATGTTCTGATCTCATCTGTCCTCTGTACACCTGGCAGTGTGAGAGGGGACAGGTTCTCCACTAGGGAATTCCCCTTCATCTGCTGTGCTGTCCAATTCAATCCATCTGTTGTTAGGTGGGGACATGCTCAACAGAGACACTTGGAGATCCATGGCTTGTTTCAGCTGCTTTGTACCCAGGTATCCAGGCTGTCCTCCCTACTCTCCCCAGAAGTATTTTAAAGATTTTTCTCACTTTGTTCAAAAGCAGATAAATTAATACCACATACTATAAATTAAAATTTAAAAAGAAGACAAAACCTAATCCCCTATACTATAAATTAAAAATTAAAAAAATAAAAAATACCCTCAAAATGTAAGAAATCAGTAAAGTGTGTGTGTGTGTGTGTGTGTGTGTGTGTGTGTGTGTGTGAAGGTGTGACCTGACATGAAGAACTTTTTATAAGAGTGCTAGGGATGAAAAATTCAGGCGAATGTTAGAGGTGTAGTGTTTTCTTCTATTTCTGGGCACTTCATTTTTTGAGACATGATCTCCCTTGAGGCTCAGTTGGCTCACTGGCATGACAGAGAGCCTTTGGGATCCTCCTGCTTCTGTCTCCCAGCTCTGTGAATACAGGTGTGTCCTGTCATGCAGAGCTTTTTGCAAGGTGGCTGGGGCCTCAGACTTAGGGTACTCATGTTGAAACTCTGAGCACTTTTCCCACTAAATCATCTCACCTGATCATAAATGTGTAAATATTTAATGCTAAAGGAATTCTGATAAAATTTAATGATGGATTTAGTAAACCATGAGGGGTGGCAAGCTTAAAAGAGGTAATAGAGAAGTTTAATTGAAAATAAAAAGATATCTTAGTGAAATCTATTAGTGATTATATTTTCAGATACTCATTCATATTGCTTAAGTGGAATATGCTCATTAAATGATAGGTAGACTTTGGACAAATATGAGTCATAATGAAATGCTAAATATTATAGCATCAAGCATAACATTACATTACAATACGAGATTGGCATTTGTTAGTATTATATGAATGTAGCACATTGATTCATGGATATAGATCAGGAACATAGCCTTCATATATGAACATTTTAAATAGAGAGGAACAAAGCAGAAGATTGAATTTCATCTTTTTGTTTAAAATAATTGTTTAAACAATAAAATACTAATAAAGAATAAATAAATAATGATGTTTAATGATTTAGTATAGTGATTTTCCTCTTTACCTCATTATACAGTTATTTTTAAGGCACTGTACAGTGATGAACTGTAATATGGCATTCTCACACTCTTGTCCTTATACCTGCTCTTATTCATCTTCTTCTACATCCCCAAACCACTTCTCTTATACTGTTCTAGTTCTCCTCCATTCTCCATCAAAATTTTTCTCCCTTCTACTTTAATATCCCATGAATTTTAACCTCCCTCTCTCCCTTAAAAGATATATTTTCTCCTATAGTTTTATGAACCACCCATACACTACAGCACACACACACACTCTTTATTATTTTATATAGATTTTTCATTTTCCTTATTCTTATCTCATATAATATGCCTCAAATTCAGCCTTCCCTCCCTCCTCTCTTCCAAGTCTACCTTCCCATATCCCCTTTACTCCAGATCCACTACATATCCATTTTCATTAAGAAAAGAGCAGGTCTCCCAAGGGCATCAACTGAACTTGACAAAACAAGATGCAATAAAACTAGACATTATCCCTCATTTTGAGGTTGTACAAAACAACCTAACTGAAGGGAGGAAGTTCTAAGAGAAGTCACAAAAATTCGGAGACACCCCTACTCTCACTGTTAGATGTCTAACAAAAACCCTAAGCTAAACAACCACAGCATGCATGCAGAGGGCCTGATGCAGACCCATGCAGGATCCTTGATTGCCACTTCAGTCCCTATGAGACTCTATGAGCCCTTCTTAATTGATTTTCTAGGACATGTTCTGTTATTCTCCACCACTATGGCTCCTAAAATCCTTCCTCCCTGTTTTGTGGCAGGTTAACCTGAGCTCCACCTAATGTTTGTATGTAGGTCTCTGCATCTGCTCCTATCAGCTGTTGGAGTAAGCTTCTCTGACAACTGGGCTCAGCACTTATCTATGGGGACCTTTTAATCCTTGTTTGTCACTTGTGTTTGGTAGCCTATGTCCTGAGCCATATAGCTTCAGGATCCTGGCCATCTAGGCAGTGTGGGGCATGGGTTCTCTTGGTTTGGGTCTCAAGTTAAATCAGTCATTGGTTAGCTACTCCCACAAGGTCTGGGTCACCAATGCCCCAGCACTTCTTGCAGATAGGTAGGTTTTGTGGCTGGGTTGGTGTCTCATTCCCACCATGGGGAACCTAGCTTGGTTACAGAAGATGGGCAATTCAGGCTTCATATTTTCAGTTTCTAGGAGTCCTCAGTACTGCCACCCTCAAAGGTTCCAGAATATTTCTACTGTACTAGGTTTCCATATAACCTATAAATGCTCACCTATTCCAGTCATCACTCTCAATCCATCCTTCCCTCCCTCCCTCAGCTCAAATAATCCTGATCAAGGCAACCCAGACCAAAACAAGAATTATATACTATAAACTCACTTATAAGTTGATATTATCTGTTAAATAAAGGCTAGTCATGCTACAGTCCACAGACTCAGAGAAGTTAGATAAAGAGGTGAGGTCTAGGAGGATCCATGAATCTTCCTGGGAAGGAGAATTAACTCCCTTCAATGGTAGTTTTAAATAAAAATGGCCTTAACAAAAGCTGATGGTCTTTAAACAAATGGATGGACAAAACAAAGCAAAACAAAACCAAGATCCAAATATCTGATTTTATCCTGTCCAAGTTTTGTACAGGTAGATGCCAAGGGTTTATGAGTATAATTGCTAAATGATGTCCAGAAGACAGCATCTCTCACCATCTCTCCTCATCTGGCTTTACATTATTTCTGCCTCCTCTTCATGATTAGTATTGGCAGAAGAGTTGATAAAGATATGCTACTTTAAGCTAAGCACTACAGTCATTGATTCTCAGAATATTTGAGCTATCATTCATCTCTCCATCAACTACAGCCTATTTCAAAAGCCAACTTCTCTGACCAATGTTGACAGCAGCATGAGTCTAAGGCTATAAATGTAAACATTCAGAAGGCAGTTTGATGCAGTGTTCATTGGCCAAATGAACAATAATAGATAATCCAACCCAGGACCTACTACGACTTCCCCAGCTGTATGGCAAGTGAACGGGAATTGGTTCCCCAACCCAGGACCTATGGCTTCCTGAGCTTTAAATAAGACTTTCAGTTTGAGGCATGAATTCCCTTATACAGAGCATGTTTCCAATCCAATTGGTTATAACATGTATTTCTTACTTTCTGCTGCTGTGATAAAATGGCAAAACCAATAACAATTTAAGGAAAAAATATTTTGGCTTATGGTTCCAGAGGCTTAGCTGATGACAGTAGAAGGAAAATCATGGCAGGAGGACCCAGGCATTCAGATAACACATTTCAATAATTCCCAGGAACAAAAAAGAATAGGAAAATAAACCCTAACTCCAAGACCATCCATCTTCCATGGAGATTCCATGTCCATCACATGCCCCCAAAAATGTCGTCAACATGAGCCTATGGGTGACATTTCTCATTCAAATCACATTCAACCATTGCCTCGCATAGCTGCATGGCCATATCATAAAGAAAATTTTACTTAATGTAACCTCAAAAGTCCCTATAGTCTTTAACAGTCTCAGCACTGTTCAAAATCCAAAAATCTCTCCTGAAACTCCAGAGACTTAAACAAGACATTTTATATTTCTATCATATAATGATACAGAATACATATTCCTATACTAATAGAAAGCAATGGGAGAAAACAAGAAAAGATTGTGCCAAAGTAAAATTGAAAGCCAGCTAGAATAATTTTAAATCCTGTAAATTCATGCCTGCTGTTCAGTGCTTTTATTTCAAAGTGCTCAGGTGGCTCTACCCTTCCAGGTTTGCTTCATGCATACATCTTTCTCTTGGACTGGTACTATTACTGGTATGCCACTTTCTTTGGGAGATGTTTTACATCTCTGGCATCCTCAGTACCTCTGGGCCTCCATTGTATTAAATTTCCATAGCTTCACTCAATAACATCTCAAAACCTTCTCATAGGGACTCTAGCCCTTTTTTAAGTTGTCTAGCATCAGTGGTTCTCTGAAACCATGAAGATTCCATTCTTCCCCCTTTCATGTCCCCAAATCCAGTACTATGCGGAAGGCCTTGCCATACTGCTTGGGATGGACCACATTTGTAGAATTTTTTTTTTTATGCTTAGATAGGTGGGATTTTAACCTGAAGACACCTTTCTTATTTTCACAGTTCAGTGTAGACATGTCCTTAACAATTGTAGCCTTCCAGTCATTACAGGTCTTGTCTGTAACGCATAGCTCCCTAGTGCTCTCCACACCCAAAGCTTTGCAGTTTGTTTTGATTGGTTTGGTTTTGGTCTACTTTGTTTTTATTGTAAAATCCCTAAGAGTAGTCAGTAATAACCATCCCACAGATTCAACATTATTTTGCCTTAAAATTTACTCTGCCAAAGAAACATGTTAATTACTTTTTATTTACCCTCAAGCAATTTCTTCATAAACAGACAGAAGTTAGGTAGTTTCATTGCTAAAATATCACACAAACAACTTCCATCTAATTTGCTAATAAAGCTCTTTATTCCCTCTGAAGCATCATAAGCTGGACCTCTATAGACCACATTGCTCTTTGCACTATTGTTTTTTAGTTTCCTGCTAGAATGTTCCATAAGCTCTGTTTATACCATCCAACTACCTTTCTAATCTAATAATGCAAATTTCTCCCCCCCCAAAACACATGATCAGGCTCTTTGCAAACACACCCTACTTCTTGGTGCCAGCTTCTGCATTAATCACTCTTCTGTTGCTTTGATAAAATATCAATTTAAGGAAGAAAATTTATTTTAGCTTATGATTCCAGAGGTCTAGATGTTCACAATAGAGGGAAAGGCATGGTGGCAGGAGCCAGAAGATGAGAGATCACATCTCCACAGGCCTTATGAAACAGAAAGAGAGCCGGACATAGGATAGGACTATAAATCTATAAATTCTTTTTTTTTTTAATATGGAACGCTTCATGAATTTGCTTGTCATCCTTGCGCAGGGGCCATACTAATCTTCTCTGTATTGTTCCAGTTTTAGTGTATGTGCTGATGAAGCGAGCACAGGGCTACAAATGCTGAAAGCTGACCACAGTAACATGTAACTTCTTCCAGTAAATTTCCACGTCCTTAAAGTTCTAAAGTGTCTCAGCTAGGGATCAAATTTCCAAACACATGAACTTATGGAAACTATTTCTTATTCATATTGCAATATTCTATGACACTTCTGGCACCGTTTAACCAGCAGACAGATCTTGCCTTGTAGGCCAGTATTGAAGCATGCAGAGTCCATCTTTGCATATTAGTATCAATTTTTTTCTTCCCCAGTGATCTTCAAAATACTTTCTAACATCATGAAAGCTGACCTGCAAGGAGGAAGTTTCCTGGTTGATTTGAGAATGGTTTTCCAATGTCCCTGAAGAAAGCATTCATGTTTTTTTTTTTTTTTAAGTTCAAATTATTGGGACTAAAGAGTTACTTTAATGTTGTAAGAGTCCATTTCCAAAGTGTGATTTCCTTCTATATTAATGAATGAATTAACTAATTCATTCATTCATTCATTTAAAGTGAAAGACAGAAGGACACTTGATAAAGACAACACCAACAGACTCAACAATAGCACTGACAGGAGTTTTAAGGAAGAAGATGTCAGGAAATGAGCACAGAAAAGTAGGGTGTGCCAATATCAGAGAGGTGAACCACAGAGGTGTCTTAAGTTAACAATGATATTTCAAACAGATTTTGACTTTATAATGAGAAGATATTTATATACACTTAAATCACTTGAAATTTATTACATGATGTGTAAACTTTCCTAATTTAAAAAAAAAAACGTTTCAATTAACTTGTCAGTATAAACAAGTGTTTGTGGCAATTTCTTAGATATGAAAACCTATTATTTTTACTTCATATGTATGTTCCCAATAGGATCAATAGAAGTTGCATGCATCTCACTCTTTTTTTAAGGATTATTTATTTATGTATAGGAGTAAATTGTCTTCAGACATACCAGAAGATGGCATCAGAGTTCATTACAGATGGTTGTGTGCCATCATGTGGTTGCTGGGAATTGAATTCAGGACTTCTGGAAGAGCAGTCAGTGCTCTTAACTGCTGTACCATCTCTCTGGCCCTCACGTTATACATACATACATACATACATACATACATATATACATATATATATATATATATATATATATATATATTTCTTTTTTCTTTCTTTCTTTCTTTCTTTCTTTCTTTCTTTCTTTCTTTCTTTCTTTCTTTCTTTCTTTCTTTCTTTCCACTCCAGATTTTATTTACCCTCCTTCCACCCTCTAACTATTTCACGTCCTATACCTCCTCCCCACCCCCTGTCTCCATGAGGATGTCCCACCACCCATCCCCTACCAACCAGACCTCTAAACTTGCTGGGGCCTCCAGTCTCTTGAGGGTTAGGTACATCTTCTCTGACTGAACCCAGATCCCACAGTCCTCTGTTGTATATGTGTTGGGAGCCTCATATAAGCTTGTGTATGCTGCCTTGTTTGTGGTCTAGTGTTTGACAGACCTCAGGGGTCCAGGTTAATTGAGACTGCTTCTACACTGTTGCCCTCCTCCTCAGCTTCTTTCAGCCTTTCCCTAATTCAACCACAGGGGTCACCAGCTTCTGTCAATTGGTTGGGTACAAATATCTGCATCTGACTCTTTCAGCTATTTGTTGGATCTTCAGGAGTGCAGTCATGCTAGGTCCCTTTTTGTGAGTGTTGCATAGCCTTAGTAATAGTGTCAGGCCTTGGGATGTCCCCTTGAGCTGGATCCCACTTTGGGCCTGTCACTGGACTTTCTTTTCCTCAGGCTCCTTTCCATTTCCATTCCTGCAGTTCTTTTAGACAGGAACAATTATGGGTCAGAGTTTTGATTGTGGGGTGGCAACACCCTACCTCACTTGATGTCCTGTCTTCCTACTGAAAGTAGGCTCTCCCTACTCTCATCTAAGGTCCCTCCCTTTGAGCCCCGAGAGTCTCTCATCTCTGGTGCATTCTGGAGGGTTCCCCAACCTCTTTCCTCCAGAGGTTGCCTGTTTACATTCTTTCTGCTGGCCCTCAGGGCAAAAGATGCCTCACCATGCAACAGGGGCACACGTTCCATTATGTTCACAGTAGTCTTATTTGTGATAGCCAGAAGCTGCAAACAATTCAGATGTCCTACGACGTAAGAGTAGATACAGAAAATGTGGTTCATTTACACAATGGAATACTACTCAGCTATTAAGAACAAGGACATTTTCAGGCAAATGGATGGAACTGGAAAATATTATCCTGAGTGAGGTAACTCAGACCCAAAAGGACATGAATGTATGTACCCACTAATAAGTGTATATTAGGGGAAAAAAGTACAGGATATCCAAGATATAGTCCACTGAACTCAAAAAGGTCGACAAGCTGAAGGGCTTTGGGAGGGAGAAGAAAGCAATCACAAGAGAAGGGAGAGACCTGGGAGGGAAAGTGCAAAGGCAGTGAGGGGAAGAGTGGAACTTGATCTGGTATTTGGTGAGGGAAAAAGACTGAAGCCCTGAGGGCATCTTACTCTTAAGGTAAAAACTTGAACAGGTAGGTTTTAAGCTTCATATCAACTAAAACTTAACATTTAAATCTCTAAACATTTTTAAATACTATTACATCTCTTAAAATATCATTTCCAAATTATATAAATATGGAGAGTAAGAATATAATTGAACCCATTTTTCCTGAATTAGCATGTTTATGGCAAAATGTCAGCAAATAATAAGAAATCATGATGATGACTCAATTAAGTGAAATTTATCAATGAAATTTATCAAAATAACATGTTCTGAACATGTCTTAAATACACACAAATAGTATGACCCACCACAAACACCATTATCATGCCCCATTGTATAAAAAGAATTCAAAGCCTATTGATGTTTTTAGTCCAGTTAATCTTTATGTTCTGGCCTCTATATTTCCAATTTACTATCTCCATCCTATCACCATTGGCGCTCTACATCTGTGCGGGTGCTGGAGACCCAACCTGGTTCCACATACTTATACAATACATACTTTTTCACGGAACCATCCAATCAACCTGGTAAAATATTGATCTCTGAATAAAATTAATCATCAAACTTCATTTGTGTTAGTTTCAGATAAGAGGCTAAATCTGTCTTTTTTTCTCTCCCAAATTGGGACATGAGATAAAGAAGTCAAGTGTTTGTATAAACTGATGACATGATCACTCCATGATATGGTTTAGTGAAAGGGTTTTATTGAAGATATGGGGAACAGGGAAAATGGCATGTGGGAAAGTTGAGGAGAGAAAGGGAAAGAAGTAAACTGAACATGGTCAGGAGCATGGAATATTTGCCAGAAATGGGAGAATAGCAGGGGATTGAGATTGGAAAAAACATAGTGAGTGAAGCAGGAGTAGTATGAAGGAGAGCAAAGAGACAGAGACAAAGACAAGGAGAAAGAGATAGGCAGAGAGAAGAAGGGAAGGTAAAATAGGTTGGGATTATCATGGGAGTAAGGCTGTTTTGTGTGTTCCTCACATAGAGAGTGTTCCTAATGTACTTATATGAGAAGAGAGCCTGGGCTTTCTGAGCAGTTTATATAGATGTGGAGCAAGACAGAAGGACTGAAGAATAGAGCTTAAAAATGTAAGTGGCCAAACAAAAATGAAGCCAAACTTTCATGACAGTTGTACCTACAGAAAATAGTAGGTAATTTTTTCTTTTTCTTTTCTTTTTACTTTTTTTTGTTATTGTTTTTTTGTTTGTTTGTTTGTTTTGTTGTTTTTTGTTTTTTTGAGACAGGGTTTCTCTGTGTAGCCCTGGCTGTCCCGGAACTCACTCTGTAGACCAGGCTGGCCTCGAACTCAGAAATCCGCCTGCCTCTGCCTCCCAAGTGCTGGGATTAAAGGCATGCACCATTACTGCCTGTAGGTAATTTCTTAGAACTGATTAAAATGACCACAAAGAACTTATCAAAAAGAGGAAACTAATAAAAGGAGAAAAGGTCCATATAAAGATCAAAACTCCTATGAGATTTTAGGCACTGATCAAAAGTAGATCAGCAATTTATTCTCTATTTTGTTTTATATTATATTTTGTTTTCTTCATTCTTCAAGAGAACTCATATTGGCTATATGAAATGAAAACTTATTAAAATAGAAATTAAAAATTTGAACTTCCCAGATGAAATATGCAGTTTAGGGATTGAGCTCTCAGTTATGGTTTTCAAAAGGAGTATATTCCGACAGGCAGTGGTGGCGCACGCCTTTAATCCCAGCACTTGGGAGGCAGAGGCAGGTGGATTTCTGGATTCAAGGCCAACCTGGTCTACAGAGTGAGTTCCAGGACAGCCAGGGCTATACAGGGAAACCTTGTCTCAATAAACCTTGTCTGAAAAAACAACAACAACAACAAACAAACAAACAAAAAAGGAGTACATTCCATTGTCTTCCTTTTTACATTAAGATGTCATGTTTAAAACCAAAGAATAAATTTAGAATAAGACTATCGAACTCTCAGAGAACTAACATTCTTTATTTATAATAATAAGTATTATAATTTATATATAGTAAATAAAATATATGGTATAGTAATATCAATGAAATATTGATAATAACTATTGACCTATCAGATTTTCTTCCTCATGTTTAAAGTACTTTTTGGAATATGACACAGTTTTATAGTGTTTAAATAAATATTTTTTACCTGGCTTAACAAAATGATAAAACATTGAGAAAAAAAGTTTAGACTTAAGTATTGTAAATCTAATATCTACTCTTCCCAGAAATGGTCTATTGAGAACATGTTTTAGCTTATGTCACACTGTGTTAATTGCGTAGCACACTGTAACCACTACCTTTTACCAACTACAATTGCTCTTTTAATGAAAAGTGATGAATTTATCAAGAAGTTATTAGATCTGTTTGATCTATGCATGGACAAGTAGTTGATGGGAAGTGCTTCCTAATAAATATTTAATTTCTGTAGCCCCACCCTCCTTCAATTTTCTAATTATATTATATGCTTCAATTTAGTTAAATAAGGAATACAAAACATTTCTGAACACTAATGGCATTTGCTTTTTGCATTCCCAGTATGTGAAAGCAAATATTTAAAGTTTCATTTTCTCCAATTTTTTTATTTATTTGTTTATTTGTTTGTTTATCTCCATGCTAAACATCTGTCCAATGAATTGAACATATCCTTCTTTTTTATCATTGCCTATATAAAACATTATTTTGAAAATCCCTGTCTGCTTTTTTTTCCTTTCTTATTTTTTAGTTTCCTACTAAATCTCCATCAGGAAAGTTATAATAATTACATTATGCTTGGAATATTCCAGTAGGTTCCCAATGCTTGTAAAATAATGTGTTTTTTTATTTATTTGGATATATTCTGGCTATTTCTCAATATCACCTTCCCCAGGCCAAAAGTGTGGAATCTACAAAATTTTCATCTAAGAATACTATATAATGATCTTTATTTTAAAACTTATCTACTATAATCAATTGATCATTTTAATATTTCATGTTTACAAGGAGACTCCAAAGAACTTTTAAAGAATATTTAATGTGGAAGAGAAAGTGCTATCCCAACTGGGTCTCTTTTTTCTTGCCTTTTAGTGAATACCAGCAGTATACAATATTGAAAATAATAAGAACAGCAAACCAACATTGAAATATCAACCCCAGAAGATTCCAGGTGGTACCCTTGAGCCAGTTATAGAGAGATGTGCCACAGATGCTCTAAGGATAGGTTGTTCTGTATCTGAGTTATTATTTAGTCATATTAAGACTTTATTCTTCAGTGACATCACTTCGTGTTCTTCTCACTCTCCTATAATAGTGTTTTAGACGTCATCTAAATTTTGAGTTCTGCTATTAATTATCTGCCATTGATTTCATGATGCAATTTATTAGGATTTTGTAAAGGGATTAAAATGAAAGGTATAAATTCATAATTCCCCGCAAAGACATACTATGTAAAGCCTGCCATATCCTTCCACATAAGTTTTTGTGCTTATGTGCATATATGGTAACACGGTGCCAGTGACTCTCAACTTTTCTTATTTTACAGCCCTTTAATACAGTTCCTCTTTGTGTGGTGTCCCTCAAACATAAAATTATTTTTCTGCTACTACATAACTGTAATTTTGCTACTATTACAAATAGTAATATAAATAGAGATATGCAAGCTATCTGTTACGTAACCATCATGAAAAGGTCATTCAAGCCGCCAAAGTGTAATGACCCACAGCTTGAGAACCACTAAACTAGGCCATTTTTGTAAACTTTTCTCATTAAATATAGTTGTGAAAATTTTCCATATAATTAAATATTCTGTAAAATTGTTTTCAGTGGTATAGATTTATCATTTTGTTTCATTTCCTTTTGGATGCTTAGGTTCATATCAATATTGTAAGTTATTTTTCATAGAATCTTCTGTTACTTAAATTGATACTGATAACAGAAAAAAGTCATGGTGATCATATTTTGATATAGGCCAGCTTAGAAAAATTTTGCATACCATATCATATGAAAGCATCCAATAATTTGAGAGTCTTTAGTCAATTTACATGTTTAGGCTTGTAGTTTAGATTAGTTGTAGTGATATATGAGAGAATTTCTCAACTCTCATGATAATTTCAACAATAATCACCCATTTTATTATTTTACTTCTGTCTTTGTTAGGGTTTCTATTGCTGTAAAGAGACAACATGACCAAGGCAACTCTTATAAAGGACAACATTTGATTGGGGCTGGCTAACAGTTCAGAGGTCCAGTCCATTGTCATCATGACAAGAAGCATGACAGTGTTCATGCAGACATGGTGCTAGAGGAGCTGAGAGATGTACATATTGTTCTGGAGGCAAACAGAAGACTACTGTCTTTCAGGCAGTTAGGAGGAGGGTCTCAAAGCCCACAAAGTGATACACTTTCTACAACAAGGCCACACCTACTCCAGCAAGGCCACACCTCCTGATAGTGCTACTCCCTAGGTCAATCATATTCAATCCACACTTTCCTCACATAACAATTACTTTTGAACTGTGCAATAGGCTTTAAAAACCTATGTGGATACAAACAAGGTTGAGCATATAAAAGGAACTTACCAAATAGTCAAAATATAATGGATATAACTTGAAAAAAGTGGCATTTTCATTGTATTGTTTCTAATTGTAGTGCTGTCTTCCCTTATTACGAGAATCAACACCTTTAATCATTACACACACACACATACACACACACACACACACACACACACACACAAACAATCAAGCTTAGAGTATTTCTTAAGGCATGTGTACCTCAAAACTTTTTGGGAATTTGCAGATTTTTTTCATATATGTCATTTATGTATATATACCAGAAAAATCATCATTCAAACCTGAGTGCTTATATTATAGAGACAAAAAGAACTGACTTGATACTCCTTTAAGTTATCATAACCCAGAATCAAGGTTAAAGATGAACAAATTATTATTACAACTTAGAGTTCAATGCACAGGATCACTTGATAGCTATGTGTCATGTGCTAGACTCCTTATGAGATCATTATATGCATTGTCCTCTTGGAATATCTAGTAAAAACAAAATTGTGTGCACATTTGAAGTGCATTATACTTTTAATAATTTTGCTCAGATTTCAGTCCATTGAAGCATTCATGTAATTTGCATTTATGAGAGTAAAAATATTTTTCATTGATCTACATTTTGTTTATTCTTTAAAATACTTTTATTATTTTAAATTATGTGTATTTTTATGTAGGTATCAGGGCATATACATGTACATGCAGGTGACTACAGAAGCCAGAGGTACTGGTGATACAGGCAGGGGGAGCCATCTGATGTGCAGTTTAGGAATGAAGCTTTGGTCCTGGAAGATCAGGGCTATCTTGTAATCACTTAGGTATCTCGGAGTAGTTCTTATTTTGAGTATTCTAAAAAATGTTCCCCTATTCCTGTTCTAAAGTTATCCTAAGTATGTTCCTTCCATGGCTGAGTTCACTCAACTGACACCATAGCTGATTATCGGGTCTTGACAGGAGTTCTGATAATTATCAGTCTATAATTAAAGTTATTAAGTTAGAAATTGAACATCCTTTATTGAAACTTGTTTTCTAATTGATTCTGACTTCTAGAATTCAGTCACCCTCTAGACTGAACTGTTGGAAAGAGTATCCTACAAGAATGGGAAACAACCCCCTGTTAAAGTTGTTTCATTACTAAGGCTTTATAGTTTTTCCCATTTCAAGAGAAAGAATGTATCCTGATTATATACCACAAAGGAGTAGAAATAAAGCTGATACATGAATGTCCCCAGTTATTAAAAGAATGTGAGGAAAATAATCGTCATTCTTTCCTACACTATCAAAATAACTTTTAGTACTTTTTGATAAAGATATGACTCAGATTCCATACACACAGATTATCTAAATTCAGTAAATAAAATACAGAGAAAAACATAGATAATTTTTTTTTACTGCAAATGGAACAATTTATATTCAAGCCAAAAATAAAAGGCACAAACAAATTGAAGAGAGGAGCCAGAGGCTGGAAAAGGGAATTTGCAATGCATGAAACCTCAACAAGTGAGGACCAGAGTGAAGAGCATTCTTTTGTTCCTTAGGACAGGATTTAAGAAAATGAGTGACATGTATGTGGATGAAACCCAAAGAGAAGGAATTCACCAAACATTTCAATAGAAATTACTAAAAAATTACTGGGAATCAATTTGGCAGTCATAGTGATTGTTCAAGCTACAGATAACAGGCAATTCTACCATTTTACTTCTAGCATGGCTTCTAGAGTAGCCTTTGCAAAACCAGTCTGGAGCCACCAAGATTCCTGAATGGGCCAAACCCATGTATCTGCCCATTGTCTGATATCTCCAGTTATAGCTAAAGGAGAAGTCAACTCACATCAGAAGAATTAATCATTTTAGTTCCATCATCAAAGTTTTGAGTAGTTATAAATAAAAAGCCTGTGTGGTACATTTTCCCACAGAAATGTCTTTGCAATATATGTGAATATAAATTTTAATGCAGTGAAAAATAAAATAGGATCTACAGTAATATAGAATCATGTTTCTATAGGCCATATATTTATTTCCTATATAAAGCTAGTCATATGGAATGAAAATTTGAGTATAAAAACCCAGGAAAATAAGTAGAGAAAACTGTATTTGCCTTACTGTCCCAATAAAGTGTGTGAGCTCTCTATTTCCCGAGTCTGGGCTCTCCCTGCGATGAGATCTTTAGGGATTTTGATGGTTTGTGGTCACAAAGTGAATTTGCTTTGTCTTTCAATTCAGAGGCTCACTCTGAGCCAAAGAGCATGAAGTGCCCAGATCTAAAGCGAAGAAGAAAAATGTTTTAGTTTGGATTAATGCCAGAAGCAGATACAGAGAAAAAGTTTTGACTGCTCAAGGTTCATTTGCAAAATGCAGGAAATACCAATAAGGGAGAAATATGTTCCTGTAAGACAGAACACAGAAGAAGGTGCATTATTTAGCCTGCTCTTGAGGAGCAGCCTGAGAACCGTTCTGCAAGGAAACTGTGTAGTGGTGGTAAAGCTCCTGACACAAGAACATCTCCATATCTGCTCCCCACTGTGAGGTAACTCAACTATCTTAACCTACCCACACCAGTGAGTTCTGCTGGATAGGAACTGCTAATGACAGGACATTGTGGAGATTCTGGTTCTGGGAAACAAAACAAATCAGAGCAAACAAAACAAACAAACAAAAAATAGCTAAACTCAACTACTAAATTAAACCCACAGAAACAGCATAGTTCACAAGCTAACACTGAAAACAAGATCTGCTCAGTGTGGTCTGAGATAGCATCTAACCCAGGGAGCTTTCCCAAGTTGAGCGAAAAGATGTGAGACTGATTTGAGAGTATGAGAACTAACTTACTTGCTAAGCGGTTTGTCCAAGATGTCTGAAAGTGTCATGGTGTGAGGTTACCCTGGTTGGTATAAAGCAAGTGTTTGTAGATATTGTATATAGATATTGTTTGTAGATATTGCTCATATCTTTAAGCCCCAAATACACGATGAGGTTTCTATGGCACACTGTTTGCTACTGACTGCTTCTAGAGCTCACAGAAACCAGTCACTCAGGCACCATGGATAAAGGAATACTGATGTCAGTGATGAGAGGAAGGTGATAACAATGAATAAGCACTAATTTCTCAAGGCTGTGTCCCTTTTTCTAAGTAGAGTTTTGGAGGTGTGCATTTATAGAAATGTTCTGGAGAGGAAGTGAGAACACAAGATTGAGATTTCCAGGAATGGAATCTCATATACTTTCTGTCACCTAATGTCTACATTACTTTTGGTGACTGCTATTGATTTAAATTTTTTAATTTACTTTTATTCTTTTATCCTTTGACAATCTCACACATGAGTATGAAACACTCTGGACAAATTTATCACCTCACCAACTTTAACTCTTCCATTCCTTCCAATAAGCAAACTCTTTAAAGCTTTTTGAATCTCTATTTGTTTCTTTTTTTTTTCAGTTAAAGAATATTTTATTGAATGCACACCCCAAGACTGATCAATAAGGGCCACAAAAAAGGACTCAGGAGAATCATTGTGCTACCTTAAGGCAGGCTTTTTTTTAACTAGATATTTTCTTTATTTACATGTCATATGATATCTCCTTTCTCAGTTTCTCCTCTGAAAAAAGAAAAAAATAAAATAAAAAAAGCTTCCCTCCCCTCTCCCCCTGCTCACCAACCTACCCTCTCCCACTTCCTGGCCCTGGCATTCCCCTACACTGGGGCATAGAATCTTCATAGGACCAAGGGCCTCTCCTCCCATTGATGACCTACTAGGGCATCTTCTGCTACATATGCTGCTAGAGCCATTTGTCCCACCATGTGTACTCTTTGGTTGGTGGTTTAGTCCCTGGGAGCTCTCAGGGTACTAGTTAGTTCATATTGTTGTTCGTCTTAAGGGGCTGCAAACCCTTCAGCTCCTTGGGTCCTTTCCATAGCTCCTTCATTGGGGACCCTGTGCTCAGTCCAATAGATGGCTGTGAGCCTATACTTCTGTGTGTCACTGTGTCTTTGTTTAGTTTCTGATTCCATGAACTATCCATTGCAAAGAGTGGGGTGTTGAAATCTCCCACTGTTATTGTGTGTGGTGCAGTGTGTGCTTTGAGCTTTAGTAAAGTTTCTTTTATGAATGTAGATGACCTTGTATTTGGAGCATAGAGGTTCAGAATTGAGAGTTCATCTTGGTAGATCATACCTTTGATGAGTATGAAGTGTCCCTCCTTATCTTTTTTTATCACTTTAGGTTGAAAGTCGATTTTATTCGATATTAGAATGGCTACTCCAGCTTTTTTCTTGGGACCTTTTGCTTGGAAAATTGTTTTCCAGCCTTTTATTCTGAGGTAGTGTCTGTCCTTGCCACTGAGGTGGGTTTCGTGTATGCAGCAAAATGTTGGCTCCTGTTTTTTACATACCCAATCTAATCATTTATGTCTTTTTATTGGGGAATTGAGTCCATTGATATTAATAGATATTAAGGAAGAGTAATTGTTGCTTCCTGTTATTTTTGTTGTTAGAGTTAGAATTCTGTTCATGTTGTTATCTTCTTTTAGTTTTGCTGGAAGATTACTTTCTTGCTTTTTCTAGGATGTAGTTTCCCTCCTTGTGTTGGAGTTTTCCATTTATTACCCTTTTAAGGACTGAATTGGGGTAAAATATTGTGTAAATTTGGTGTTTTCATGGAATACTTTGGTTTCTCCATCCATGGTGATTGAGAGTTTTGCTGGGTATAGTTGCCTGGGCTGACATTTGTGTTCTCTTATGGTCTGTATGACATCAACCCAGGATCTTCTGGCTTTCATAGTCTCTGGCGAGAAGTCTGGTGTAATTCTGATAGGGTTGCCTTTATATGTTACTTGACCTTTTTCCCTCACTGCTTTTAATATTCTTTCTTTGTTTTATGCATTTGGCGTTTTGACTATTATGTGGCAGGAGGAATTTGTTTTCTGGTCCAGTCTACTTGGAGTTCTATAGGCTTCTTGTATGTTCACGGGCATCTCTTTCTTTAGGTTAGGGGAGTTTTCTTCTATAATTTTGTTGAAGATATTTACTGCCTCTTTAAGTTGTAGGTCTTCACTCTCTTCTGTCCTTAGGTTTGGTCTTCTCATTGTGCCCTGAATTTTCTGGATGTTTTGGGTTAAGAACTTTTTGCATTTTGTGTTTTCTTTGACTGTTGTGTCAATGTTTTCTATGGTATCTTCTGAATGTGAGATTCTCTCTTCTATTTCTTGTACGCTGTTGGTGATGCTTGCATCTATGACTCCTGAATTCTTTCCTAGGTTTCCTGTCTCCAGAGTTGTCTCTCTTTGTGATTTCTTAACGTTTCTACTTCCATTTTTAGGTCCTGGATGGTTTTGTTCAATTCCTTTATCTGTTTGGTTGTGTTTTCCTGTAATTCTTTAAGGAATTGTTATGTTTCCTCTTTAAGGGCTTCTACTTGTTTACTTGTGTTCTCCTGTAATTCTTTAAGGGATTTGTGTGTTTCCTCTTTAAGGGCTTGTACCTATTTACCTGTGTTCTCCTGTATTTATTTAAGGCAGTTATTCATGTCCTTCTTAAATTCCAAATCTTGCTTTTCCATGTGTTTTGGGAGTATCCAGGACTTGCTGTGGTGGGACTAGTAGGTTCTGATGATGCCAAGTAGTCTTGGTTTCTGTTGGTAAGATTCTTGGGCTTGCCTTTCACCATCTGTTCATCTCTGGTGTTAGATGTTCTTGCTGTCTCTGGCTGGAGCTTGTTCCTCCTGTGGGTCTTTAAGCCTGTGTCAGCACTTCTGGAAGATCATCAGCTCTCCTCTGGTAAGACCCATCCATGTGCAGAGGGCTGTGGATCAGCCATCCCTCCTGAGTCCCTAGGTCAGAGCACACCCTGGAGATAAGATCTCCACTTTCAGGAAAGGGGCAGAGAGGGTTTTGGATCCTCTGTCCCACCTAGGTAGAAAGGATCCTGTCCTAGCTGTGAGGCCACTTCTGGGGCTTGTGCTTCCTGGCTGGTCCAGCCTTTGAAAGTCACTTAAGAGAAAAATGGTGATCTCACCTGAGTCCCTGGGTCAGAGCACTCCCTGGAGACAAGCTCTCTGCTTGCAGGAAAGGGGCGAGAGGGTAGACTGAGGTAGAAAGGATCCTGTCCCAGCTGCCTGGTCACTTCTGGGGCCTGTGCCTCTGGGTTGGTCCTGCCTGAGTCCTGGGGTCAGAGTACTCCTTGGAGACAAGCTCTCCACTTGTGGGAAAGGGGCAGAGAGCTTTGTTTTATTTTATATTTTCACTTACTCACTTTGCATCCTGATTGCTACCCCAATCCCAGTCACTCCTCTATTTGTTTCTATAAATGGGAAATGATGTCAGTCTTTTGAAGATTAAAGTATAAGATAGAAGTATATACAACACTTAGGCATACAGACCATGCACTGGTTTGGTGCATATGCACATGTCCATTTTATGTTTAGCTACCTTTACTGCTAGTACACTGTGGATCATTACTGAAATAATTTACTTTGGTAAAGACTCAGGCATTTACCAGAAATAAAAATAGCATTCTATAGAATGCAACTTCCTTGTAAACAAAGCATAAAGATGAATTACAATAATTGTTCAGCTGTAGGTGGAATATTCTCTTTTTTAGTGCTGTTGAAGGGTAGGCTTACTAAAATTCTTTTAAAATGATAATAAATCTAATTATCTGCTGAGAAGGCTAATAAATAAGTCTGAGCACATCTATAAATCCATTCATGAAAATTCATATAATATGAATTGGGATAGTTACTAAAACTAGATGCTATACAAAATCACTTGGGGAGCTTTTAATATACAAATAAAACACAATCATATGTCAAGTTTCACAAATTATAATTGTCAATAGATTACCTATATAAATATAGGGAACACTGATAATGGTGAGGCTAACCTGACAACTACTTATGAGCTTGATTTATTTTAGAAATGTGTCTTTGTTACATTTATGCAAAACAGTCCCTCCTCCTTTCTGTTTATTTTTCTAAGATCATATTCTGGGAGTCATTTTAGTCTAGGCTTCCTCATGTTTAAAATTCCTGTAGTCAGATGGAGACACCAACCCACCTACAAATTTTCGACCCCAAATTGCTCCTGTCTAAAAGAAATGCAGGGACAAAAATGGAGCAGAGACTAAATGAATCCATCCTATGGGATGGCACCAATCCCTGACACTATTACTGATGCTACCTTGTGCTTGAAGACAGGAGCCTAACATGGATGTCTTCTGAGAGGCTCTACCAGCAGCTGACTGAGACAGATACAAAGCCAAGCACTGCCCTGAGGTTGGAGACACCAAGAGTTAGGGGAAGAATTGAAGGAACTGAAGGGGATGGTAACCCATGGGAAGACTAACAGTATCAAATAATCTGGATCCCTGCGAGCTCCCAGAGACTGAGCCCAACCAAAGAGCATACACGGGCTGGTCCAAGGCCCCTGGCACATATACTACAGAGGGCTACACTGGGAGAGTATGCTCCTTATCCTGAAGAGACTTGATGGCCCAGAGTGAGGGGTTGGTTGTCTGGGGCACCCTGTCAAAGGCAAAGGTGAGTGGGGATTTCTATCTATTACTTAAAAATCAACAATTTGTATAAAACTTTGCAAAATAAGGTGCAGCTGAGGTTTGTGGGTTAAAGAAGAGACCAAAGTTCAATGAATTCTTCTCCAATGAATTTTCTTCATCAAAGCCTGTTCCTTCAATTGTATAAAACTAATTACAAAGAAAGACTGACCATGTGAACGAAATGGGTGGAGAGTTGTACAGAATGGCAGTTTCAATAGTTTGTCAATTTCTCTCTCCTTTTCAGAAAATGAAGATACAAGTTTTATCAACAATGTTAGTCAACATCTTAGGAAGCCTTTGTATTCTAGTTTATCTAAAAACTGTGGGTCTCTTGGTAGAGTTTTATTTTCCTTTAAAATTTGATAGGAACACGAGCTCTACAAATCTTTCATTTTCCTCTTAACTCTCCTTTAAAAAAACTGACAGGGCAAGTGGGGTGATGAATGGCAGCTGACAAAGCACTTCAGTATCTAGAGAGAGCAGAGAGCAGAGAGGATGCTGAAAAATTGAGAGTTGTATTTCCTATCACAGAAGAAGAGGCATTTTGAACCTTACTGTTGCTGTGTTGGAAGAAAAACCCAGAGCCACTGATCTGATATCTTTTGTAAATGATGTCTTCATATGTTTAAGAATTGGGAATTAATAAATAGTATCAAAGATGTGCAGTTCAGTGCATTGAAAATATGTCTGTAGCACAAGGAATAAAGTCTAGATGTACTAACTACAAGATACTTCAGAGTCAGAACACATGAGTGTTAGATTGTTTTGAGAAGTTGTCATCTATGTATTTAGGAAACTAATAAAAGAGAGAAGATAACAGAGTTTCTGAAAATTTTGTTTCTCTTCAATAGCAGAGTCATGAAACTCTAGGTTGCAGTAGATTAAAGGGAGTCTCATCCATTTCAATACAGTTTAGATTAAGTGACAGCAGATTTGAAATTGGCAAGTAATTGCTTCATTTTATAATTAAAAGTAGTTACTACTTTTCTAAGTATTCATCATGTAGGTGAGATTTTTTTCCCAGAATTGAACAAAGCCTCAGGATTTGGCAATTAATGGATGCACTGCTTTGTGTTGGTTTTAACTCTTTCTTGATATTCAAGAAAAGTCAATTTTCCTTAATCTCATTGTATATATTTATACTGAGTTTGTTAGCACATTTATAGTAACTACTGAATTCCAGACCTTTTTCAGTAGAACCCAGATCATCTATCTACCTTAAGTCTTTGGGAAGTAGCAGGTGATAATGCAGCTATTTGGTTTCTGTTCAGAATTTGCTATTTCTTGGTGTGGAAAGATGCAGTGTAAATCCCATTTCCAGTTTTATTACCTCTCAGAATCTGTGAGCAAGCATCTTTCCTGGTCCTTTTACTTGTCTGTCTTGTCTATTGGCTATCCATTTTCCATTGTTGTCCCAGGTTGGCTGCCAATGGTGCATTTCTCAGGCACTTAATAACTTTACTTAGACAGATTTATAAGAAAGCGAGTGCTGTCAAGTCCCTGAGATGTATAGATTGAGGCATTCTTTCTCTTCTCCACTGGTTCCAACTATACGGTATAAGTCTGTCTCCTTAATAGCACTTTGGTCTTAATAGAGTGTGTCTCTCAGGGTCCGGCATCCACTGCATTGTTGGAGCATAGCTGACGCTCATCTCTTCTGAGCTGGATGGCAGTTAAATAGGAGCAATTTATTTCTGCTGTTGTCAATATCACATTTCATGAACCTGAAACTCATTACATGTTTTTTTTCAAATTACTTTGCTTGGCTTTGTAAGGGCATTCCACATTTGCCACAGATCATTCTTTTAGATTTGGAAGGAACTGAAACTTTCTGTTACACTTTTCATTGGTTAATAAGGTGCAATTTAGGAAGGACTACTGGCTGTAGCAAGTGCCCCCAGTGTGCTCAATAGCAAAGACAGTGCCCAAGGAACTTCTAGCTCTCAATGTAATTGAAAGCTTACAGGTAAGCTGCCCTAAGGTTTATAGAGACACATAAGGATTGGAAATATTTTTTTTCCAAAATGAACTTAAGAAATGTATCAAGCAGAAGTTATCAGTTTTATTAAGGGCATGTCTAGGTGGGCATTGTCACACTTAAGTGAAATAAACAGTTTGGTTATTCTTCTAAGCTCGTTCAGTTTCATCCTGGTTTGTTTTCAGATATGTTTATTTAGAGTAGGGGTTGACGTGCTAAGATCGGCTCTTTGTTTTCATGAATAGTGCTTGCAAGAGCTATGGATAGTTTTACATTTTTAAGTAGTTGACAATCATCTAAAGAATAACCTTTTATGAAAAATGAACATCATATGAACTTCAAATGTTTTTTTTTTTT
>NW_022196903.1:5759066-5770133 GCF_008632895.1 Mastomys coucha
CAGCTCTCACTGGAGGCTCTGGTCCCGGCGGGTCTCTGGGGGCAGATTCTCCACGTGCAAGGGAGAGGGGTCCAAGGTCCCTGATCCACCTCTGTTAGCTGGAAGCTGAGAGGATCCGGTCCCTGCTGCCAGGCGGCTCCCCTGCGACTCTCTGAGCCTTTGCCTCCCCAGGTGGGCTCTCCCGGCTTAGGAACTCACTGGAGAGGGGATCAACTTCAAATGTTTTAAGTATGCAGACACCATCTGCACCCAGCAGCTGAGGCCGTTCCATAGCCAGCTGTGCACAGGTCCTACCAGGAGAGAGAGGTCTCCCCGGAGTAGGTGAGATAACCACCTTCTCGCCAATAATTGTCCAGGGTAGGACCTGCAAGAGCACACGGGGCACAGGAACAGTAGAAGATCTGGGACACGATCCTTCTGGTCGCCATCTGCACCTGGAACTTGGGCTGTTCCACAGCCCTCTGTACACAAGTTCTGTCAGGAGAGAGCTGCTCTCCCAGGAGTGCTGACCCAGGCTTGCAGACCCACACTAGGGACAAGCTCCAGTCAGAGACAGCAAGAACATCTAACACCAGAGATAACTAGATGGCAAAAGGCAAACTCAAGAACCTTACCAACAGAAACCAGGGCCACTTAGCATCATCAGAACCCAGTACTCCCACCACAGCAAGTACTGGATACCCCAACACACCTGAAAAGCAAGATTTGGATTTAAAATCACATCCCATGATGCTGATAGAGGATTTTAAGGACATAAATAATTCTCTTAAAGAACAGGTATAGAAGAGAGTGACAATTCCCCACTTAAAGGGCCAGTAAATATCTTCAACAAAATTATAGAAGAAAACTTCTCTATCCTAAAGAAACAGATGCCCATGAACATACAAGAAGCCAGCAAAACACCAAATAGATTGGACCAGAAAAGAAATTTCTCCGTCAAATAATAATCAAAGCACCAAATGCACAAAGCACAGAAAAAATATTAAATGCAATAAGAGTAAAAGGTCAAGTAACATATAAAAGCAGCCCTATCAGAATTCCACCAGACTTTTCAGCAGAGACTATGCAAGCCAGAAGATCCTGGACAGATGTCATATAGACCCTAAGAGAACACAAATGACAGGCCAGGCTACTATACCCAGCAAAACTCTCAATTACCATAGATGGAGAAACCAAGATATTCCATTAAAAAAAAAAACCCAAAAAACAAAAAACAAATTTACACATTATCTTTCCACAAATCCAGCCCTTTAAAGCATAATAAATAGAAAGCGCCAACACAAGGAGAGAAACTACTCCCTAGAAAAAGCAAGAAATAATCTTCTCTTACCAAACCAGAAAGAAGATGTCCACAAAAACACAATTCAATCTCTAACAACAAAAATAACAGGAAGCCTGATGTAGTTGACTCTATTTTTAATTAGATATTTTCTTTATTTACATGTCACATGATATCTCCTTTCCCAGTTTCAGAAGAAAAGAAAAAAATAAATAAAATTAAATTAAAAAAAATAACAAAAACAGAAAACCAAAAAAAAAAAAAAAAAAACAAAACCCTCCCTCCTTCCCCCTTCCTCTGCTCACCAACTCACCCTTGCCCACTTCCTGGCCCTGGCATTCTCTTACACTGGGGCATAGAACCTTCACAGGACCAAGGGCCTCTCCTGCCCTTGATTACTGACTAGGCCATCCTCTGCTATACATATGCTGCTGGAGACATTAGTCCTACCATGTGTACTCTTTGGTTTTTGGTTTAGTCCCTGGGATCTCACATAGCTGTCTCTTGAGAGGCTCCTCAAGTACCTGACTAATACAGAAGTAGATGCTCACAGCCATCCATTGTACTGAGCACAGGCTCCCCAATGAAGGAGCTAGAGAAAGGACCCAAGGAGCTGAAGGTGTTTGCAGCCCCATAGGAAGAACAACAATATGAACTCACTAGTACCCTCAGAGCTTCCAGGGACTAAACCACCAACCAAAGAGTACACATGGTGGAACTTATGGCTCCAGCTATATATGTAATAGAGGATGGCCTAGTTAGCCATCAATAGGAGGAGAGGCCCTTGGTCCTGTGACTGCTCTATTCTCCAGTGTAGGGGAATGCCAGGGCCAGGAAGTAGGAGAAAGTGGGTTGGTGAACCAGGGAAGGGGGAGGGTACAGAAGGTTTTTTGGAGGGGAAACCAGGAAAGGGGATAATGTTTGAAATGTAAATAAATAAAATATCACATAAAAAATAACAAGAAGCAACAATCATTTTTCCTTAATATCTCTTAATATCAATGGACTCAATTCCACAATAAACAGACATAGACTAACAGACTAGAAACATAAACAAGACCCAGCATTGTGCAGCATACAGGAAACCCACCTCAGTGACAAAGACAAATAGTACCTCAGAATAAAAGACTGGAAAACAATTCTCTAAGCAAATGGTCTAAAGAAACATGCTGGAGTAGCCATTCTAATATTGAATAAAATCGACTTTCAACTTAAAGTTATCTGAAAAGATAAGGAAAAATCTACCAAGGAGAACTCTCAATTATGAACATATATGCTCCTTAATGCAAGGGCACCAACATTAATAAAAGAAACTTTACTACATATTGCACCTCACACAAAAATAGTGGGAGACTTCAATACCACACTCTCATCAAGGGACAGATCATGGAAACAGAAACTAAACAGAGACACAGTGAAACTAACAGAAGTTATGAAACAAATGGATTTGACAGATATCTATAGAACATTTTATCCTGCAACAAAAGAATATACCTTCTTCTCAGCACCTCATGGTACCTTCTCCAACACTGACCATATAATTGGTCACAAAACAGGCCTCAACAGATACAAGAAGATTGAAATAATCCCATGTATCCTATCAGATCACCACGGACTAAGGCTAATCTTCAAAAACAACATAAACAATAGAAAGCCCAGATACATATGGAAGTTGAACAATACTCTACACAATGATAACTTGGTCAAGGAAGAAATAAAGAAAGAAATTAAACACTTCTTAGAGTTTAATGAAAATGAAGCCACAACACACCCAGACTTATGGGATACAATGAAAGCAGTGCTAGAGGAAAACTCACAGCTCTGAGTGCCTCCAAAAAGAAACTAGAAAGAGCATACACTAGCATCTTGACAACACATCTGAAACTTCTAGAACAAATAGAAGCAGATACACTCAAGAGGAGTAGACAGCAGGAAATAAGCAAATTCATGGCTGAAACCAACCAATTAGAAACAAACAAACAAAAAAAGAACTATACAAAGAATCAACAAAACCAGGAGCTGGTTCTTTGAGAAAATCAACAAGATAGATAAACCCTTAACCAGACTAACCAGAGGGCACAAAGACAGTATCCTAATTAACAAAATCAGAAATAAAAAGGAAGACATAACAAGAGAAACCAAGGAAGTCCAAAAAATCATCAGAACCGACTACAAAAGCCTATACTCACAAAACTGGAAAACTCTGGATGGAATGGACAATTTTTCTAGACGGATACCAGGTACCAAAGTTAGTTCAAGATCAGATAGACAATCTAAACAGTTCCATATCTGCTAAAGAAATAGAAATAGACATTAATATTCTCCCAACCCAAAACAGCCCAGGACCAGATGGGTTTAGGGCAGAGTTCTATCAGACCTTCAAAGAAGACCTGATACCAATGCTCCTCAAAATATTCCACAAAATAATAGCAGAAGGATATCTATCCAATTACTTCTATGAAGCCACAATTACACTGATACCTAAATTACACAAAGACCCTACAAAGAGAACTTCAGATGCATTTCCTTTATTAATATGGACGCAAAAATTACTCAATAATATTCTCACAAACCAAATCCAAGAACACACCAAATGATCATCCATCATGATCAAGTAGACTTTATCCCAGAGATGCAAGGATGGTTCAATATACAGAAATCCATCAATGAAATTCACTATGTAGCAACCTCAAAGGGAAAAAAAAAACTACAATCATTTCATTAGATGTTGAGAAAGCATTTGACAAAATCCAACATCCTTTCATGATAAAAGTCTTGGAAAGATCAGGAAGTCAAGGCCAATACCTAAACATAGTAAAAGCAATATACAGCAAATCAGTAGCCAACATCAAACTAAATGGAGAGAAACTTGAAGAAATCCCACTAAAATCAGGGACTAGACAAGTCTGCCCACTCTCTCCCTACCTATTCAATATATACTTAAAGTCCTAGTCAGAGGAATTAGACAACAAAAAGAGATCAAAGGGATACAAATTGGAAAGGAAGAAGTCAAAATATCACTATTTGCAGATGACATGATAGTATACTTAAGTGACCCCAAAAATTCCACTAGAGATCTCCTAAACCTGATAAACAGCTTCAGCAAAGTAAGTAGCTGGATATAAAATTAACTCAAACAAATCAGTGGCCTTCCTCTATTCAATAGATAAACAGGCTGAGAAAGAAATCAGGGGAAAAAAAAACCCTTCACAATAGTCACAAACAATATAAAACATCTTGGTGTGACTCTAACTAAGCAAGTGAAAGATCTGTATAACAAGAACTTGAAGTCCCTGAAGAAGGGATTCGAAGAAGATATCAAAAGATGTCCAAAACCCCCATGCTCATGGATTGGGACGATTAATACAGTAAAAACTGCTATCTTGCCGAAAGTGATCTACATATTCAATGCAATTCCCCATCAAAATTCCAACTCAATTCTTCATAGAGTTAAGAAAAGCAATTTCTAAGTTCATCTGGAATAACAAAAAACCTAAGATAATGAGAACTATTCACACCAATAAAGAACTTCTGGTGGAATCGTCATGCCTTACCTCAAACTGTACTACAGAGCAATTGTGATAAAAACTGCATGGTATTGGTACAGTGACATGCAGATAGATCAATGGAATAGAATTTAAGACCCAGAAATGAACCAACACATCTATGGTCACTTGATATTTGATAAATTAGCTAAAACCATCCACTAGAAAAAAGATAGCATGTTTAACAAATGGTGCTGGTTCAACTGGTAGTTAATATATAGAAGAATGCAAATCGATCCATTCTTAACTCCTTGTACAAAGCTCAAGTCCAAGTGGATCAAGGACCTTCCACATAAAATCATATACACTCAAACTAATAGAAAAGAAAGTGAGTAAGAACAACGAGTACATGGGCACAAGGGAAACTTTCCTGAACAGAACACCAATAGCTTATGCTCTAAGATCAAGAATTGACAAATGAGACCTTATAAAATTGCAAAGCTTCTGTAAGGCAAAGGACACTCTCAATAAGACAAAACGGCAACCAACAGATTGGGATAAGATCTTTACCAATCCTATATCTGATAGAGGACTAATATCCAATATATACAAAGAACTCAAGAGGTTAGACTCCAAAGAACTAAATAATCCTATTAAAAATGGGGTACAGAACTAAACAAAAAATTCTTGACTGAGGAATACTGAATGGCTGAGAAGCACCTAAAGAAATGTTCAACATCCTTAGTTATCAGGGAAATGCAAATCAAAACAACCATGAGATTCTACCTCACACCAGTCAGAATGGCTCAGAACAAAAACTCAGGTGACAGTATTTGCTGGCAAGGATGTGGAGAAAGAGGAACACTCCTCCACTGCTGGTGGGATTGCAAGCTGATACAACCACTCTGGAAATCAGTTTGATTGTTTTTCTAATAATTGGACATAGTATACCTGAGGACCTAGCAATAACACTCCTGGGAATATAACCAGAAGATACTCTAACATATAATAAGGACACACGTTCCACTATGTTCATAGCAGCTTTATTTACAATAGCCAGAAGCTGAAAAGAACCCAGGTGTCCCTCAGCAGATGAATGGATAGAGAAAATGTGGTACATTTACACAATGAAGTACTACTCAGCTATTAAAAACATTGAATTTATGAAATTTTAGGTAAATGGATGGAACTAGAAAATATCCTGAGTGAGGTAACTCAGTCACAAAAGAACACATATGGTATGCACTCACTGATTAGTGGATATTAGCCCAGAAGCTCAGAATACCCAAGATACAATTCACAGACCATACGAAGCTCAAGAAGAAGGAAGACCAAAGTGTGGATAAGTTGGTTCTTCTTAGATATGACAACAAAATACCCATGGAAGGAGCTACAGAGACAAAGTGTGGAGCACAGTCTGAAGGAAAGGCCATCCAGAGACTGCCCCACTTGGAGATCCATCTCATATACAGTCATCAAACCCAGACACTATCATGGATGCCAACAAATGATTGCTGACAGGAGCCTTATATAGCTCTCTCCTGAGAGGCTCTACCAGTGCCTGACAAATACAGAGGTGGATACTCTCAGCCAACCATTGAACTAAGCACAAGGTCCCCAATGGAGGATCTAGAGAAAGGACCTAAGGAGCTGAAGGGGTTTGCAGCCCCATAGGAGGAACAACAAGGGACCAATCAGTATCCCCCAGAGCTCCCATGGACTAAACCACCCAGTAAAGATTACACATGGAGGAACCCATTGCTCCAGCTGCATATGTAGCAGAAGATGGCCTTCTCTGTCATTAATAGGAGGAGAGGTCCTTGGTCTTGGGAAGGCTGTATGCCCCAGTGCCAGAAAGCAGGAGTGGGTGGGTTTGTAATCATGGGGAGGGAGGAGGGGATAGGTGGGTAACATTTGAAATATAAATAAAGAAAATATCTAATAAAAATATTTTAAGAATTAATCTTAAATTTTTATGTATGCAGTTACTTCAACAAAAATAAAACATGTTAACCAAAAGTTAAAAATACAATGCAAACCTCACACAAATAAGTAATAATTATTACCTACCACATATGAAAATATGTTTTATGCAAATTATATAAGTAGTTCTTGCAAACCTGTAAGAAGTCTCCACAGCACAGATAAAATAGATCATTATGTCTTTATATAAACAAAATGGAAACTTGGAAATAGTTTCCATCATATTTTTTACAGAAAAATGCAAATGATATCTGAGATAAAATCTTATCTGAGATAAGTGGGCTTGCAAATGCTTAAACAAAATTACAATAGATGCTCATGAACACAGGCATACCTCTGTGTGCACCTTAACTCTATGGTTGTCTTCAGGTACAATGATATTGTTTTATAGCTATAATGAAAACTCTTTGGCTTAGGAAGTCTAAACTATGTACTTTGAATCTTTACAGGAGAATTTGCCAATGATTTCTCTAGACAGTAAAGGTAGAAAATCAAGCACTTATTTTTCTTTAATTATGGGGATTCTGTTATTTGGAGAAAAGTGATAAGAAAAGCTTCAAGGTCAAGGCTGGCCTTTGGCCAAGATGAAGTTGCATAAATGAAAATTATAGAGTTTATCAAAGTTTCTTTTACCTCCTTGTATTTTATTGTCCTGTGAAGATAAAGCTATCTTATTCTTATCTGATCTTTTTCACTCTTCTGGTTTATTCTTAGGAGGTAATGGGGCAGACATAATTTATATAAAGTCACAGAAAGGTATTTTACAATATTAAAAAAAATCCTGGAAAGATAGTTGAGAAATTTTGGAATTAATTAGGAATATCAATGACTCAAATATATGCTCTTGAGCAAGAAATCTGAGCATTTGCCTTATTATGTTGACTAAAAATTATGGACCATTTCCTCATTTAAGACCTGTGTTGTTTTGATTGTATGTGTTTCAAACATGGTCTGGAAACTTAATTAAGTTGTACATTTATCTCATTATTATGATAAAATTAATAAACTAAACGCATAGTCACTAAGGTAAGATCTAGTAATTTTGTCTCTGGTGAAGTGTATTTCTCACCTATCCATACCATCTAGCCAAAAGGTAGATAAACCTTGAGTGGAAAAACAATAGATCTATTGTCACTATGTGCCATGAACCTAAAGATTCCCCCTCTAATGGAAGCCAGTCTTTGGGATCTGTGTCCTTCCATATGACTGTCCCATATACTTGTGGACTGAGAATTAGTGTGACCTTTTGATGTCCTTTTTCACAGCCATGGACTACATTCTCAGTGTGCTTTCTGTAGGCATGACTTATACAGCACAAATAACATAGTTGAATTAGCTGGTATTCCAGACTCTTGGCATAACTATCTTAGTTAAACTCTTTAATTCCCATAGGTAGAAATTAGGAACCCTTTGTAGCTAAGTAGCAACTTGAGAACATTGAGTCAAATGAGAAATCATGTATCTTTTAAATGAAGTCCAATAATTTGAGGGACATCAATAATTAACTGTTATTCTTTACAGATTTTGCAGAAGACAGTGCATTGTTAAGTGTATTTTGACTGATGAGCCTATGCTGACATCTTGAATTGGTACTTGGAAGCATCTATAGCTGTCTCTTTTCCAACTTCAAAGTGTTCCTTATTTCCAAACAGTAGTTAAACATAAGTTCAAGGAAGCAAAAGACACAGTCTTTCACAAAGTTCTTCACTTTGATGTTTAATTGAAATATTTATAAATACAGTTTTCATGGAAACATTAGACTTCAAGAAAAAGCCATTGTAGAGGAATCTATTAAAATATATTTTAAGGTCCTGTCTATAGTAGCAAAATATTTAAATGTTAGTTTTCTAAACAATAGAACACTAGTAAAGGCTGGGTCCCAATGAAGTCTGTGGATTTCCCAGGGAATGGAGCCAGACAGTGAAAGAAGGACCCTGCAGGTGGTCTGTTACACGGATGAGGATGAGTCTAGGGCATTTGCAATGGCAGAAAGGAAGAATAAGAAAGATTACCTGTCTGGATTCCAGATTAGTTTGGCTACTAGCTTCCCAAGTAGAGAGTGAATCCCGGTGTTGGTGACTGACCAAAAAATGATGGAGTTATGGAGGAATACTATGTCATTCAAGTTTCTATGGCATACCCAGGAAATAGAGGCAGACAGGGAAGTTAGGCCCTGGCAGGTGCCTCAGAAGTATGTGGGAAGAAATATGCCACCAGACAATGTGCAGAGAATGAGAGATCTTGGAACACTCAGTCCTAAATGGATGTCTCCATAAAATTCCTCCACTTAGGGCTCAGTGTACTCTGAAGAAGAGGCAGGAAGAGTATAAGAACCACAGGGGATGGACACCAAGAAAGAAGACACTCTAGACACAACAGAACTGGCCTACATATAACCTCATAGAGGCTAGCAGCATGCACAAGGCCTACTGATCTAAGCTAGATGGGGTCACAGTGTTGAGAGGGGAGGTAGATATAAGCCCCCATCTCAAACCCAAAAGCTATTTCCAACTGGAGTCTTACTAGATATACAAAGCATACTTAAGAGCAGACTCCATATCCAGGAGTAGATGGCCAGCATAAAAGGAACTCAATTGCAGTTTTGAAAGAATATTGTCTTATAATGCATTGTCTGGGCATTATTTTTAACCTTACAGGTCTCTTTCTTATATGTTATGGATTCTGACTTTGCTTTTATGGGATTTCTCTATGTGTGTAAATGTGTGTGTCAGTGTCTCGGTATCAGTGTATATTTCATATGGTCTCTGTCTGTGTCTCTCTGCTCTCTTTGTCTCTGTCTCTGTCTCCGTCTCCATCTCTCTCTCTCTCTCTCCCTCTCCCTCTCCCTCTCCCTCTCCCTCTCCCTCTCCCTCCCTCCCTTCCTCTCTCCCTCTCTCTCTCTCTCCTCTCTTTCTCTCTCTCTCTCTCTCTCTCTCTCTCATCTGTCTGTCTCTCCTTTTTGTTTGTTTTGTCTTATTCTGGTTTGATTTTATTCTGTTTTATTTTATTTCATTTTATTTTATTTTTATTATTTAGAATCCTGTTTGTATTTTAATGAGAGAGAGAAAGAAAGGGCATAGATTTGGGTAGGTGGAGAAGTGGACAGGATCTGGGAGCAATTGGGCAATTGGGGGAGGGGAAGCCGCAAGTAAATTATACTGTATAAAAAAATTTATTTTCATTGAGAACAAATGGACTGGAAAAGCTGTCAGTTGACTTCGTTGTATTGTATAAATTTAGTAAATATTCTCTCTAGCTCAGCAACTGCAGCATCTCACAAATACAATACAGTAATTACAAGTAATTGCAAAGGACACCTTTATTTACTATTTCATCCTGTCATTTAGTAGGCAATGATAATAGGAAGAGGGAAGTTATTACATGTGTAGAAAATGAAAATAGAGGGAATTCAAAACCAAAATGTAAATCTGTAATTATTCCAGAAATACATCAATGTAATTGGCATCTGCATCATTGTAATATCTGCAAGTGTCAAGGACTAGGTTGTAAATTTCATTATGGTCAAATATCTAGATGACATTAGGAATTGGGAGGGGCACGAGGTAAAACCTATGTTTGTACTGTTAGATACTTGTGATATTGATGTTGTGATCTCTTTGGATTCAATGGGAGGAAAAATAATGGAGGGAGGAAAGATGGAGGTAAGAAAAGGACTGAAGGTGTGGGGAGAGGACACGTTAGTGAGTTTTCTTTAAACCAGTTTTCTGATTCTGGCTAAATTCTAGCTGTTCTATATTAACAGGACATCTAAACTCAATATTCATTTAAATGAATAGTCAATGGCTTTATGTAGGGGGAAAGGTGTTGTGTGGATCACCAAAACACAAGACATTGAGGTAGTTACTCTAAATTGGGCATGTACCATTTTAGACAATGTATCAGTCATCTTCTCACTTATTGAATAAATACCAGGAGATATCAGAGCTACATTACTTTTATTTTTTTTAATTTTTTTTAAAACTTTTATTGCATTATGATGAGAAAAGTTACATAATTTCAATTTATCTGAATTTGTTAACATTTAAAAACTTATTTTAATTAAATAGAATTGAATCACATTCTTGTTTCCCTTTTGTACAAGCACTCCTCCCAGAGACCTCCCCTTCAATGCTTACAATATCTTTTTTGTCATATTCCTTAAAATTTATAAAATATTATAACAATAAAAATAAGTATTATAAAAGTTGTTTGATATAAAACAACAATAAATTTAGCAGTCTTATGTAGATGCTCGTCTACAGCAATAGTGAAAATACATTTCTCTCAATATAAATTTTAATCCCACTTAAAAATAATACA
>NW_022196903.1:5770492-5782880 GCF_008632895.1 Mastomys coucha
TGGGCTTGTTAGATCACCTGGGAGTGTGGCTTTCTCTGTGTGTTGTGGGACTGGCTGCAGAGTTTGTGTCCAAGGTCTGCTCAGAACACTAACCCAGACAGCCTGGAAGGAACCCGAGTCACTGGGCTGGCAGAGTTCCTGTGTGCCTGGTGCTGCTGGTCCCTGTTACTCCCAGTGTTGGGACAGATATGGTTTCCTCCTCATCTCTGATCCTAGGTGTGTCAGAATGCCTGGGAGTGGAGCTTCCTCTGGGTGTTGTTGAACTGACTGTGGAGCTTGCACCCAAGGTCTACTCTAGACACCAGCCCAGACAGACTAGAAGGAACCCGAGACACTGGGCTGGTGGAATTCCTGTGTGCCTGGTCCTGCTGGTCCCAGTTACTCCCAGTGTTGGGACAAATGTTGGTTCCTGCTCACCTCTGATCCTGGGTGTGTCAGAGCTCCTGGGAGTGGAGCTTCCTCTGGGTGTTGTGGGACTGGCTGCAGAGCTTGTGCCCAAGGTCTGCTCTGGGCCCCAGCCCAGACAGACCAGAAGGAGCTACATTACTTTTAAATATTATTTATCACACATAAAATTTTAATTCTTATAGAGATCAAGGTTTCAAAGTTACAAGAATATTATATGTTCTGGTTAATTTAATGTCAACTTGACACACATTGAAATCATTGTTGATGGTGAACTTCAATTTAAAAAATGTTCTCACTTGATTGGTCCTGGGATGCGTTTTCTTGATTTTGTTGTAGGAGGACCCAGCTCACTGGCCCATACCAAGACTGGTGGTTATAGGTTCTAAAAGATAGCAGGCTGAACAAGTAAGAGGAACAAGTCAAGTTTGTAAGGAAAGTATATCAAAAGCTTTCCTTGTGTAACATGCAATGGATGAATTCTTTATATTCCTTACTTGTCAAAGTTAAATGTTAAATTAAATTGACTTTCTAATATTGAAGATAAGGATTCCCTGGTTTCTACTCTTCTGTTTTTCTAGTTATTTAAATCAATATACAATATTTACTTTGTTAACTAAGTAACTCCTATCTATGCTCATGGCAACATATACACAAAAGAAAATATGAAAGTAAAAGTGGAACTTATGAGAGAAAGAAGGTGTTCACTGAAAGGGAAAGCAGCAAGGGAGGATAATGAGGAAGAATATCATCAAAGGAGATATACATACACATATATTATATGATTTTGTCAAACTAATTAAATTAGAGAATATTCATCTTTTATGAGTATATAAGTTTCCTTCACTGCCTCAATACTAATGCATTATAGGCTGCATTTTTATGTTACTTTTACATGTAAGTAACAATTGAATTTTTTTGCATTTTTTCTCTGCCTGTTTATATGTCATTGATTTTTATCAAGGTTTTCATTAAAATTATGACGTGTGTAATACAAATTTAAGTACATCCCCCCAATCTTTCTCAAATAGATGCTTTTAGGAGTTCATCCATCTTCTAACTACAGACTCAATGTGTCTTTTAGTACTTACCACAACAGTAAACATTCAGGAACTTCTCAATCATACTCCTTTTTCCAATGCTATATGCTAAAGTAGTTCTTTTGTATGAGCATGTGCTCATCACATGGTACTTGTGGTCCAGATTTTAATGATACTTTGTTTAATTTCTAGAGACAGTAGACATGGAGTTTTATGATTTTTAAAAACATTTACCTGAAAACATCAAAATAGCACATACAAGTAAACCAAATACTGTAAAGGTGGAGGCAGGAGAATCATTTTTTGAAGTTGAAGATGAGCCGGGGCTACATAGGAAACTTTACTTACAAGGGGAAGAACCTACCAAAATCAAATGAAACAACACAAAACAAAATGTGATTATATATTCACAGTGAAGGTTTATTAGAGCCAAATCCAGTAATGAAAGTATTACACTTGCAGGAAAACGGATAAGACTAGCAGTTAGCATTTTCAGATATAAAACAAACTCAAAGAGGGAAATGTTATATGGTCTCCTTCACATGTGCAGTTAAGCAAAGGGGAAGGAAGGAAAGCAGCAGAGGGCCTTGTGGCTGTAGACCACACATCTTCAAATTTGTATGTACTTCAGGAATAAATCTCACGTCCTCATAATATGTGATTCTTTTAAGAGGTTGTTGTATTTGGATTACTAGAATTATTTTTGAGGATTTTTAATCAATATTCATGAGACTTATTCTCTTCTCATTCTTGTCTGAATTTTACATTATGGTATTAGTGTTGGGTTTTTATAAGTGAAAGGGAGACGAGGAGTTTCTATAGATCCTTGTATTGATTTTCAAATGAACATTTCATTTTCAATTTTAAGCCTTGTCAGTACATTAGGCTTTTAGTGTTTCTAACATGAATTAACTGATTTTACTAGGGGCTATGCAATACAAATAGATAGAAATAAATTAATGTGTTTAGTGTACCAGATTTCCTTGAATTCAATTATGTTTCTTTAGTCTTTGTATCTTAATTACCTAGCCGTAGGTCTGATATAGACTTTTAAATAAATTACTTTGTCAATTAAACAATTCCTTGAAGAACTAGAAAGTTATTTTAAATGAAATATGTAAATATTTTTAATTTTTAAAATGAGTATATTGTTAAGAACTAAAATGATATACTTATGTAAGCATTTTATTTATGTCATCTTATACAATGAATATACTAAGACTGATTTGGGGGAAGATTAAAGCTCTGTTTTACTGACTATATGACTATTTACAACTATGATTACTTAGAATGCCAAAGTGAAATTTCTATACTATGAAAAGCAAAATATAGGCAAACCACAAAAACATTTAAACATTTTTGTAGCAGGGCTTTTAATGAACCAAAAGGGCACTATGCCAACCTTTCATGAGAACAGCTCCTGAGTCGTGAGGGGGCTGCATTTGGACAATATTCTTGAAAGTGTATAATTGTATCTCTAGGATTAGGGATGGAGCTCAGTAGAAAAAACTTGTCCAACATGTTTGAGTCCCTTACTTTGGTCCTCATTTCTATAACAAGGCCACCCATGTTGATTCAAATCCATTTAGACACTATGCTTTGAGTTATTTACCATAAATTTAGTAATACTGATTAATAACATTATGATTCTTTGGCAGCTTAAAAATGTCATTAATGCAAAGTGTTAAATTATTATTAAAATAGAGAATCTTTTGTCTCATTTACAATCTTAAACTAGGTCTGGTATGATAAAATAATAGACGGGGTTGTGACAAAGTAATAGTATGCAGACACTAGATAACCAGCTGGGTAATGACAAGGTAGTACATTTCAGTAGAGAAGATATGATCTCTGATATGTGTGATTTGGTCTCAAACATGCAATGGTTTGTGAAACTGCAACCATTTTTGTTTTAGCATTAAGACAGATTGACGATATCCGCTTAAGAATAAGTAGTAATGTTCGTAAAATAAACTTAACACTTAGTGAATATTTAATAGAATTTACTAACTTAATTTAATCTGGTTTTTTTTGTTTGTTTGTTTTGCATTCAGTTTAGGTTGCTCTGTAGTCATTCTGTTTACTCCTACTATGCTCTTTCTATATAGTCATGTAAATTTCATGAACGTGACAGATATCTTTTTACCTGTAACCTATATTTTATTCCCTTGACATACAACTCTGCTTGCTAACTTCTCCCCCCCTTTGGTGTCTCAGACAGCTACCAGTTCTCCAAGAGTGTCTACTAAAACCTCCAGATGAGATTCCACTTCCCTTCTCTGTTTGCTGTCATAGAGCCACAAGTCACTTGTTTGACTGTATTAAAACTTCTTATTTACCTACTTGTTTTTATTACAGATCTTTAGAATGGAGTGGCTGTATTATTTTATCTATTTATTTATTTATTTATTTTGTTTTTTTTGAGACAGAGTTTCTCTATGTATTCCTGGCTGTCCTGGGACTCACTCTGTAGTCCAGGCTGGCCTCGAACTCAGAAATCTGCCTGCTTTTGCCTCCCAAGTGCTGGGATTGAAGGCGTGCACCACCACTGCCTGGCTATTATTTTTTAATGAAAATCTCTGAAGTCTTACTATACAGGGATGATAGAAAAATTCATTTATCAAATGAACAAATGTTTCTGAGGCCTCAACTACAAGTAAAAAAGTATTTTTAATTTAATTATCAGGATACGGTAGCAGACATTAAATGAAGAATTATAAAATACATCATTAACTTTTTTTAGAGGTGCTACAAAGAAAAAAAGTGACAGAAGGAAGAAAAACATTCAGCACGTAGTCTTGGACATCCTTCCAATTAGAAAAGTGTCAATCAGTGATACTTAGTCATATGTAGTAAATCATGTGTACATTCCAAAATCTCACTCTGTCCCAATTCTAGTCTACATGTTACAGTAAAGGTATATATTCTATATGGTTTGTATTTAATAAACAGACATTTAGTAGATTGTTTTCCTTGTGTAGGTGGACCCAGTTAAATGTCCCAATAGACAAGACAGCAAATAGCAACTAAATCTAAACTCCTCAGTGAGTAAGGACAGTACCTCTGTCCAGATTTTCCTTGGACTCAAAGCCACAATATTACTTCTTTTCTGATTCTGTATACTGCAAACTTGCCTTGCAAATTTCAGGCTTCAAGGCTTATATAATCTTAAGATCCAATTCTTTAAATAATCACTTTCTTTCTATGAAGACATATGCTTTGCCTATTTCTCTGGAGAATACTAACACGGCTCTACAAAGAATGTGGAAGAAGTGTTGTTTAGTCTGATCTTTGAAAGTTGAGAGGGGATTAATAGATAAAAGTTGAAGAAATAAAAATAACTGGAAAAACATGCCCCTAGACCCTCAGTTGGGAAGATGCTACGTTTTCAAAGAACAAGCTTAAAGAGTGCTCAGGAGCGTGCCCTGCAGAATAGGATTATTCAGAACTCAGTACAGAAGAAAATGCACAAACCACACACTGTTCTTTTTTTTCGACTATAATTATTTAAGTTCTTCATAAATTAAGCCTACATAGCATTGGTATTAACAAATGCTATGTCATAATTTAAATAATTTAATAGTATCCTTACTTCCCTCTATTATTAAGATGATCAAGCATGAACTATTATGTGCTCCTTGTTGTCTAAATTCAGAACCATTTTGTAGATGAAACAAACAAATCCCACACGTCTCAGGTAGATGTTTGCACATGTGAAAAGAGATCAAATATCTGCTATGCTGAATTGGAATAGCGGGACAACATTAGCCCAGCTCCAGTAAGCCTGTCAAAAGGTAACAGAGCAATTCACTTAAAATAACAGGGAAGACAGTTTGAGTGTGAGGAGGCAGAGCTGCATTCATATTATTTAATAGTTTCCATCACTGTGCATTAAAAAAGTGTAATTTTCCCTTTTCCTAAAATGCCAGTGCACACTTTGTAAATTTCACTGCACCTGTACTTCCTGTTTATGCTTATTTGGGGTCTTTAAGTGTTGTTCTACATTTTTATGAGATTGACAATTATTTATGAACCTGTGCATTCAGATGTGTTAAAGCGTAGTAGAAGGTGAAAGATTAAAAGACATAGTTCCCTAAGAGATAATTTAAAAATAGTACAGTTTTCAAAAATCCAATAGAATTTAAAAGGAGTATGACAGCAAATGAGCACATTGGGTACTTTCTCCTATACACTGAGTCTGTTTTTTATTAGTCGAAAGGCTGAGTGTGAATGAGTCTGCTGACATAGGTAGAATAGAAGCTGCCATTTTGCCTAAGAATCTAGGTACTAAGTAAAAGCTATTTACAAGCTGTACAAAATAAACTCTGCTCACCCCATACCACATAAGATATTGGTCTACATGATTATCAAGGCAAAAAACCAAACCAAACCAAACTAAAAACAAACAAACGAACAAAAGCAAAAACAACAACAACAAACCAACAAGAAAGCTGAGGACTCTAAACATACAATAGTGCAGGAGTGTAGTTCACACAGTTAGAGAGGTGGAGAGCAGAGGGCATAGATTCCATTGTTTCAAAGCCCAATTACAGGAATACCAAATGCAGGGGGAGAGGGAATGTTATCCAACACAATCAGGTGGGGAAAAGCACGAGCCTCCTGCTATTTGTTTCCTTTAGGTCCTTAGAGAGCTGCAAGATGCTCACTCACACTAGTGAAGGCCATCTGCGTCCGTGAGTCCATCCATTTAAATGCTAATCTCTCCTGGAAGTACTTTTACAGACACACTCAGGATATTATTTGATCTGATAGTAGAGCATCAGTGGTTTAGTTCAGTTGACATGTAAAATTAACCATGACAGTAACATATATAATTCTGAGAAGGAAAACCTAATGTGTGTGTTCTGGACACCATGGAGTTCTTTAAAGTGTCATACTTACCGTGATAAGAGATCTCATACCCTGCACATCTGTCTTAGCAACTGCCTCCTTTTATGTTGGTGGCGATGCTTTCGCTGCCTAAATCTTCATGTTTCTTTTAAAGAGCCGTGTTTTACAATGTGTGCTTATGTTCCGAACACCAGCTCTTTGTGTTGATGGCAGGGGTGTTTCGTTTTCCATTGTAGGCAGCTAGGAATGACTTTGTTGCTCCGGATGACTGTGAAGAGGATAATTTAGAAAATATTGAGAATACTTGACACTGTTGACTTAAAAATATGGACCCAATGAAGGGGTAGTAGGCAAGTGAAAACAGGCAGGTTCAGGATGTGGCTATCTCTTACCATCAGGAGACTATAAAACCTACTCATAGCTTCTTGGGCTCAAAGAATGTTGCTGTTGATCTTAGGAAGATGTTATGTTCCAAGATCAGGCATCAGCTCAAGTGCACACACTTCATCAGAAACATTGGGAATAACCAAAATTCACACACACATATACAACTTGTCATGTATGTATGTAATACATATGTGGAAGTTGAACAGCCTTGTTAAAGATTCAGGCTTATCTCGTTGAGGGCTGTGTTGTTCTGGGGAATCCCAGCTAAGTATCATTCAATAATTCTTAACTTTCATGACTACATCTAGGTCATCTTTCAAGAACCAAATTTAACAGGCTATTTGGTTAGGAATTATAAAGTTAAATCTCCAAGGACTTGACCAATTTAAGTGTTAAAGTAATTTTTCTAAACTTAGAGTTTTAAATCTCTAGGAAACAGTTCATTTTGTATTTCTCCACCTGGGTTTTATATTTCTTCAGCCTTATGACTGTGGCTGAATTTTAGTTTAGTTCACTGAATATTTATCACCAGTATAACTTGATTATATTGTAACAACCTATCTAATTTCAGATAACAAGACTCTTAGCCAAGAGCTTGGTCCCACTTCTACAACTTTGTTCTGTTTGTCCAGTCTCCAGGAGAGAACATAGAAGCAATCAACTCTTTGAACTGACTCCTCCAGGACAAATACGTATTGCTCACTTAAACTGCCTTGTGTTGCACACCTAGCCAACTACTAAATGAGCAACAGGGGCTTCAGGAGTGGGTGGTTTTGGTCAGCCCTATCTGCCAAATAGCTATAGCAAAGGACTGTGCTCTTAATTTCTAACTAGCATCCCTTTCTTCATCAAGGAATGGATGTTACACTAACGGATTGTTTGTGTTATAGAACAAGCCATTACTGAGAAGCAATTTGGTTTTAAAAATGAAGCTACTGGGGAGAAACTTTGATTAAAACTCATGAGGAAATAAATCAGCTACAATGTTGCAGCAGAAAAGGCTGGTTTACCTTTCCCGGGAAGACAGCCTTTGGTATTGGGCTTCAGTACCTAGAAGAATGGTAAGCAGAAATTCAAAGGTTATATTAGTTCTTTTTATTTCTCCTGCATGAAAAAATTACAGAATATGTGTTTTTTTTTGTTGTTGTTCAAATGGCATTGCTCTCTGAAAATGACAAGAGTGAAAGAATGAGCTAGCCTTTAATCTCAAGTAGTGTTATCTCAAGCAACAATGGTTCAATGGTTTTTTTCTTTTAATGACCTACACCCTGAGTAAATGATTTATAATGTTTGTTTCACTGTCACACCAGTAAAAATCATATCGTAAAATCATCTCTTTGGTTTTTGCTGGGTTTTTTTTTTGATGGATTACTTTGAATAAAATCATACTCAGGAAATAACCAATACTTACCAGCATCTTCCAGATATATGTAAGTTACAGCAAATAGTCGGCTGGCTGCAGATTATTTTATTACTTTCTTCCCCCCAAACCTAACTCGATGACCAGGAATAGGTTATTCTAAGAATACTGATTCCATATAATTATAGGGATTGTTTTTGCTTAAACTCAATCTTTTAAAGAAGCATATATGAAACAGATCTTTGATATAGGAATAAGCATATAATGTTAATTTTGTCAAATATAAACACCTTTTATGTTTATTATACATAAATCATACACCATTGAATTAAATTTTAAAATTTATTTTTCTTATAGAATTAGGGTTTTTCATTTTGATTCATATTTAAATACATGGATAGATCCATGAATTAAATCAAAATAACACAAAATTTTACTTGAAGTCTATCTGAGATTCCGAAATAATTTACTCTTTTACATGTCCTAGGTATTATGCTATTATAAATTAATGCCCACATACTTTTCAATATTTTTGTTGTTCAGTTAACCCTGAATCTTTTTGTTTGTAGAGGAATTCTTTGAGTAAACTAAGCTCTGGGAATAGAGATCTTGTGATTAATTTGACAAATTAAGGTTGGAAACACTGTCAATGTATTACTGTTTATCTATCATAAAATAGGTCAAATGTTTCTCAAAATATTTCATTTCTGGATGTTTAGTAATCTCTAGATAAAGTTTGTATAATAAGCCTTTATTTTGGTTCTGAGCAACTCTTATTTAGACACCATACTAAATATCCCTTGACATGTAATGTTTGATATAACTACCTTGAGGACATATTTGTATCAGACACATTTGTAATTTCTTAGAATTTTTCTAAGGAATACTTTCTGAGAACAGAATGCTTATTTTGCTGATTTATGCATGTATTCATTTGTGTTTGTGTGTATACGTCTCTCTCTCTCTCTCTCTCTCTCTCTCTCTCACTGTGTGTGTGTGTGTGTGTGTGTGTGTGTGTGTGTTTGTGTCAGTGCTTATGTGACAGGACACACATGTGGAGGTCAGAGAGCAACCTGAAGAGCTAATTCTCTGCTTCTACTATGTATGTTCTGGGGATCCTTCAGACTGTGAGGCATGGACGAAAGCATATTTGCCCACCAAACATCTCTTGCAAAGTTTGTTTTTAAAAAGTGGCAGAAAAGTAAACATATAGACTATAGGTGCAAACTAAGAGAATGTTCAAAACTAATGATAAAATTAAGCTCCTCATCCATTCCTGGTGCTTGTGGAGCCAGAAGTTTGACAGGAATGTACTAACACTCCATAGTCTTATCTGATTTGTATCTAAGAGCCTCTCTTGAAATCACCATACTGAGCCATTTGCATTTTTAATATAGCATTCAATGAAATGAAGGGGTTGATGGGAAGTTGCATATTCTTAGCTGTCTGAGAACACTTCTTTGGACGTACATGCTTCCTTTTCCCTTTTTAATTTCTAGTTTCTTTTTCAGAGGTATTACCAAGCTTAGAGAAAGAAAAAAAAAATCTAGGTAGAGCAAATATGCATAAGCAAATTGAATTAATTGGGAAAAACAAACTTTATCCCTTGGTCTAGTAGTTAATATGACTTAGAGAGTATATAATCTCCATGAGAATAATTTGGAAAATAGAAGAATGGTATTATAGTTTGAATGTATAAAAAGATTAAGTGCTCTGAACATAATAATAATAAATTCAGAAAAATAATGAAATTCACTCAGCTGCTAATATACAAACACCAGGGGTGCTCTAGGAAAAATATAACAATAAAATTCTAGTTTCCCATTAATTATGTCATTTGACAAACTGAGCACAGAGTTGCTTATGTCCAACAGCCTTTCTATAGGCAAGATCACAGACATAGTCTAAGATGTTAGAATGCTGGAAATCTATCTTCCCAGGAGGATTTTTGCCAATTAGTTTGGGACTAAAGAATCCTGCCAGGCATGAGACTGCCCAGCAAGGCAGAGGATCAGAAAAAGGAAAAAGAAATATTTTGTAAGAGAGCTGGAAAAATCAGCCACTCAGCTGGTAGCAAACACGGTGCTGCACAGTAATGTCAGTACTAAGAACTGTTTAGAGTGGGCTGCATTCTAGAGAGCTTTGGGGAAGGTTTGCTATTTTTTTCTGTATTAGAGGGTGGTGTGAAGATTACAGAATGGTTTTTTCTCACTGTGATAACCTCCTCCTGAAGAAGCAAATCCATTGCTTGGCCATCTACTACAGGGGCAACAACAGGATCATGATGGATCAAATTATCACCTTAGAATGAGGGAACTAGCTAGGCCTTGGAATTTAGATATCTATAACAATTCATTAGATAGACCTTGCTCTTCTGTATCTTTACTTGGAAATACAACATCATGATATTTAAGGCACAGTCCTTTCTTTCTCTCTCTCTCTTTCTTTCTTTCTTTCTTTCTTTCTTTCTTTCTTTCTTTCTTTCTTTCTTTCTTTTTCTTATTTACTTTGCATCATGCTCACTGCCCCCATGTGAGTCACCCCTTTCCACAATACTTCCCTCATCACTTCTCCCCTTTTCTCCTGAGTGGGTGGGGCACCCTGGGTATTCCAACACCTTAGCACTTCAAGTCTCCATGAGACTAGGTGGTACCTGTCTCACTGATGCCAAACAAGGCAGCCTAGCTAGAAGAACATAGCCCATGGACACACAACAGCTTTTGAGATAGCTCCATTCCAGTTCCAGTTGTTCAGGACACACATGAAGGCCATGCTCTACTTCTGCTATGTATGAGCCAGGAGGCCTAGGTCCAACGGTGTATGTTCTTTGGTTGGATACACATACTTTGTGTAATGTTTAAACAATGCTATGTTTACACATCTCCTAAAATATTTAATATTTCTTTATAGTTAAAACAATCAAAATCAACATTTATATTCTTTTTCTTTCTTTTTTTCTTTTTCTCTTTTGAGACAGGGTCTTACCATGTAATTCTGATTGTACTGAAACTTTCTGTGTAAATCAGATTGATTTTGAACTCACAAAGTTCCACTTGCCTCTGCCTGCTCAGTGCTGGAATGAAAGGCACGCACCATCATATCCAGCTTTCCTACTTTTGATCTATACAGTTCATTGTTACCTATATTCACTCCCTTGTGTCCACACTAGAATTGCTTATACTTATTTTAGTAGCCATTGATTAATCTCTTCCTCACTGTCCTGTCCACAGAAACTGAGAGCTGAAAATTTGATATGATATTGACTATTGTTTTCAACTTTAAAAGGTTAAGACAATTTAAAATCCCTAGATATTTGTCATTATAAAAATATTGTTTTTAGGACATATCTACAGGTTGGAACGACCACAGATCTTTGCAGATTGAAGAAGAGCCAGAATGCCCAGATTAGTCAGTAACGACCTCCTCTGCATTTCAAGCTACTGTCTGCATATGGAATGAGACACTGTTTGAAATTAGTTTTTTATTTCTCTGTATGGGAACCCAATTTTACTCACTCCCTTTGCTGTTAAACACACTGTTAGATTGTTGCCATTATTTTCTCTCCCTGGTTTCATTGGCCACTTTACATATCATAAATGAAAAATTATAGCAAATTTCTGAACTACTTAAAGTTGGAAATCATTTCCCAAACTATATCTAGATCCATTAGCAAAAGGGAAATTTTCGGTTATTTTAAGGGGCAATGATTCATGGTCACAGATACGAAATTTTATACAAACACCAGAATCTTTTTCATTCATGAATGTATCCACACTTTTATATTTTATATAATCTGATTTTCCACATATTCACTTCTTTAGTTGTTCTGCAATTAGAAAGCATCATTTTTAATGTTAATATTCAGTGAAAATATCTTAAATGCAATATTCACAAAGCTTCCCTTTATGGTTTTTGTTTGTTGTTTGTTTGTTTGGTTGGTTTTAGGTCCTGTGGCTCAAACCCTGAGCATGCGTATTCTTGGTAAATGCTATACATTTTAAATGACAATTTAGAATTATTGCTAAATAAATTATTTTATTTGCTATCTATATTCTCCAAATAAACTTGGCAAGTTAAGAATCCATCATATATTAGTTATAATTTAATTTAATAGATAAATTTATTAGAAATATAAATGTCGACACAGGATCAAAGGTAAGCAGGAACTAACATCTGTCCCAACACTGGGAGTAACTGGGACCAGCAGGACCAGGCACACAGGAACTCCGCCAGCCCAGTGACTTGGGTTCCTTCCAGTCTGTCTGGGCTAGGGTCCAGAGCAGACATTGGGCACAAGCTCTGCAGCCAGTCCCACAACACACAGAGAAAGCCACACTCCCAGGTG
>NW_022196903.1:5783157-5792774 GCF_008632895.1 Mastomys coucha
AAACCTAGGAAAGAAATCAGGAGCCATAGATGCAAGCATCACCAACAGAATGCAAGAGATAGATGAGAAAATCTCAGGGGCAGAAGATACCTTAGAAAACATTGACACAACAGTCAAAGAAAATGCAAAAAACAAAAAGCTCCTAACCCAAAACATCCAGGAAATCCAGGATGCACTGAGAAGACCAAACCTAAGGATAATAGGTATATAAGAGAGTGAAGGCTTCCAATGCAATGGGCCAGTAAATACCTTCAACAAAATTATAGAAGAAAACTTCCCTAACCTAAAGAAAGAGATGCCCATGAACATACAAGAAGCTTACAGAACTCCAAATAGACTGGACCAGAAAAGAAATTCCTCCCAACACATAATAATCAAAACACTAGATGCACTAAACAAAGAAAGAATTTTAAAAGCAGTAAGGGAAAAAAGGCAAGTAACATATAAAGGCAGGCCTATCAGAATTATGGCAGATTTCTCACCAGAGACTATGAAAGCTAGAAGATCCTGGGCAGATGTCATACAGACCCTACAAGAACACAAATGCCAGCCCAGACTACTATACCCAGCAAAACTCTCAATTACCATAGACGGAGAAAACAAGATATTCCATGACAAAACAAAATTTACACAATATCTTTCCACAAATCCAGTCCTACAAAGGATAATAGATGGAAAACATCAGCATAAGGAGCAAAACTACACCCTAGAAGAAGCAAGAAAGTAATCTTTCAACAAATCCACACAAACCTAATTCCACCTCTTACAACAAAAACAACAGAAAGTGACAATTACTTTTTCTTAATATATTAATTTGAAAATTAATATTACCAAGATATCTAGTCGATTGAAATCCAATAATATGAGGAATTGGAAATTTATTGTCATCCAATGATCTCTCTAATTTGGTAATTGGAGAAATAGGTCCAACATTGTACAATCTATATACACTATCAGCTTGTTTGTTTGTGACACTGTCTTGCTGTGTACAACATAAGGGTCTTGAAATCTTGCTTCTCCTATCTCAGCCTCTCTATTAGTAGTATTGTTATTTCATGTTTTTACACTATACTATGGTTATCAGACCAGCTTATATATTTAAAAAATATTTATATACCCAAAAGAAACAGACGATTAACTAGGGATGTGGCTTGTAAGACAACAAAGAGTGAGACTGAGTGCTTTGCTTGACGTTTTTAACTCTTGTATCAAGTTTGAAGAAGAGAACTTTATAAGTTACTCTTTCTCTGAGATGAATGTTTTTCCAAATTATCACAGCTAATGAAGCAAATTCTTACCCTCACATAATGTCTGTGCCACCCTCCAAGCAGAACCATTGTTCATTGAAACAGTTGGTGAATGATTTTATGAATAGACCTTCTTAATACATACACCATTTATTAAATGAATGTAACCTGTTTTCTGTGGGCTGAGAATAAAGTAACTCACTCAAGTCAAATAGCTTTGACCATAGCAGGAAGTCTGTATCCAAAAATCAAGCCTACAATTCATTTCTTGGTGCAGCAGAACTATCAACTCTCAGCTTAGCTACGATGGAGGTAAAATCTTTTGGTGATGTGAGGGTCTTTGAAATACAGCCTTATTACAATGAAACCCAATGTCTAAAAATTGTTCTTATTTTGGACTTGTACCACAGTAAGAGCCATGATTTTAAACTCTACTAAATACAAAACAAACAAAAAGACTTTATATATTCATGTTCATTTAAGAAAATACTAGTAGTGATAGTATTGTTTTTAAGTATACAGTTAAGATGTTTGGAGTTATTTAAAATTTATATTGAGAAAAATGTATTTTCACTATTGCTGTAGACGAGCATCTACATAAGACTGTTAAATTGATTGTTGTTTTAAATCAAACAACTTTTATAATACTTATTTTTCTTGTTTTAATATTTTATAAATTTTAAGGAATATAACAAAAAAGATATTGTAGGTATTGAAGGGAGGGTCTCTGGGAGGAGCGGTGGTACAAAAGGGAAACAAGAATGTGATTTAATTCTATTTAATCAAAATATGTTTTTAAATGTTAACAAATTCTGATAAATTGAAATCATGTAACTTTTCTCATAATGCAATAAAAGTTTTTTTTTTAAAAAAAGAAATATAAATGTCAAAGGCCTTATGCTTCCTGATTTATCATTTGCATTCAGTTTTTTGTAATTTTTCAAGCTTTATAAGACATTAAAAATTATAAAAACAGTAAGAGTGGAGTAATAATCAGACTATGTAAGTCTTCAAGTTCATTCTGTTTGTCATTAAGTTGTAACATATGTTCATTTGACCAAACTTAATGATCATTAAATGAATGAGAGGCATTGGCTCCTATGCAGATTTTTTTCAAAACCATGAACAGCATCTATGCTTCACTTAAGAGAGTATTTCAGATATAGTGACATATTAACTTATTTAATTTTAAATTATATCTTTTATTTTTATGAGATTATAATTAAATCATTTCCCCCTTCCCTTTTCTACTTCCAAATCCTCCCATATGCTATAACCCCCTTGCTCTTTCATTAATTGTTCTTACATATGTGTTGTGTGTGTGTATGTGTATGTTTATTTCTAAATACATAAATATACCACACTCAGTTTGTATAATGCTATTTTCATATACATTTTCAGGGCTGAGTATTTGGTGTTAGATAGCAAATTTGTATGTTCTCCTCTAGAAAGACTTTTTCTCCTTCTCTCAGCCCTCCCTAGTGGCCTGTGGTTCTTTGTCTAGGGTTGAGGCCTCATGAGCTTTGTCCCTTCCACCTTAGCCTGTCTGTTGGTACTGTCATCATTCACCTCAGCTTAGACAATCTTGCTGATGAAACTTCATGCATGTTGTCTCTGACATTCCTAGGAGACAATTTATTCATTTCGAAATTGAAACTAGTTATACTTAGCTACAACTCTGAGATTGTCTGATACAGTATAGATTGTGAGTTCCAGCTGATCATACATACAGACACACATGATCTCATGAGGCAAACTACTTGCTGTTGCTGCCATTAGCTCAGAGATGACCAACACTGAAGAGCAAAGGTAGTGGCAGTTGATATGTATTGTGTGACTAAGTTTTCCTGGGGAGACACAGCAAACATTTATTCACTACAGATAGGGATCCCACTATAGACAAATGTAGACACTCCCCCCCAATGTCTAACTTGGTGAGCCAATGAGTTTTAGTGGGGTTCTTTACAGAAATAATAGCAAGGAGTTCTTACAGAAACAGAAATGACTCAAACACAGCTGTATCATCAAACCCTACTCCACCCAGCACAGGCGACAGCTCACAAAACCTATAAACCTAGAGCATCTACATAACTGGCAAGAGCTCAGTAGTTTAGAAAGGGTTCTTTCCTGGGGATCCAGTTGATCTGGGCTCTTCTAGACAGCTCTGCTGTTCTATTTCTCATTCAGGAAGCTCGATTGGTCTTTGCTTCTTCCAGGACCCTGGGCTTATCTGAGAGTCTTTTTTGTAGTTGCACTTATCTAAGAGGGACTCTCTATATTCTTTAAGTGTTTACTGTATTGAAGGACTAGTCTAGTGAGCCTGGCTAGTTTCAGAAACTTCCTCAATCTATTTTATGTTGCTTTATTTCTGTCTTAAAGAGCTTCCCTGCAGGATGAGGCACTTCAGTATTGGAGGAAACTGTTATATATGACTAAAGGCACTTGGGTGGTAGAATAGATTACACTGGTATCTTCCGATTCTGTAGCAAAGGAAAGAAAACTGGATTATCAATTTCCTCAAACATTTTTAAACATTATTTTTTAATAATGTGTGTGTTTGTGTGTGTGTGTGTGTGTACATGCAGAAGTGTGCGTGGCTTGTGTATAAGTAACATACCACCTGGGAGAGTTTTCTTTTCCTTATGTCATGTGAGTCTCAGTGATTGAACTCAGATCTTTAAGTTTGACAGCAAAAGCACTTTTATCCAAATACTTTTATCTCCAGCCCTGGGCTCCTTATGCTTCAACCATGGCATTTAAAACCAAATGAAAGATAATTTAGATGAAAATTCTCTCTAAAAGACTGAAGGAATGTTTTAAAATATCATCTATTTGTGGGATAATATTTAATTTATTATTTTAGTAGTAACCTGAGAATATTTGAATTCTAGCTTTGTTTTAAATTTATTACAGCATTAGGTTTTGTTTGTTGAAAGTCCTGTCTACAACTCAAATAACCAAACACTTCAGAAACTTTCATTGTCTACATTGCAATATCTTGTAGGACTCCTTAAAACTCATAGCTATTTGATTGTTGTATATGGTTGTCATTTTGTATAGTTTCTGTCATTTGGCCAAATACATATATTTTGGAAACATGATTTCTCTGAATAGTTACAAAATTGGGTGATTTTACAGGAACATGCATCAATACATATATATAATTGCTGGACTATGATAGAAGAATATTACTGTTTATATACAGTTACTGACAAATCTTTAAACATGGTGTACCAGTAACATATTAGTGAAGTAGGTTGAAATCTATGCTTCTTTTCCATCTCATTGCGTATTGGATGGCATTTCAGTTGGCTCCTATATTTATATTTCATTTAATTTTTTTTGCCATACAATATTTTAAGTTTAATCAAAAGTCAACTTAGAAAGGCCATTCTGCCTAAGGGATATTTTTCCATTAAGTATTATGACATATTGGTGGCCTTGAGGGATTATTGGTTTTTCAAGAAATATTAACAGCTGAAAATTTGCATTTTAATACAGTTCTCCTCAGCTACTCAAGCAATTTTATTTTTAAGACCTGTGACAGGTTTCAAAGCTTTAGTTCTAAAGCAATCTAGTCAAGTAGTGCTAACATAATTTCATTACAAATAACTAAGTTTTTAAATAGTTCTTATTTTTTTCACCTGAAAATTTAGCTGAAGATGTCAGGGAAATCAACACCCAAATTTTATGTCTGCACTATAACCAGACTTGATAATTAGAAACAGCGAGGAAGAATTCTTTTTAAGCTACTCCTTTCAGAAATTGAGGAACAAGAAAATAGGACATCTAATTAGGTTTCCCTGATTAGTAGTTAAAACTGAAGTTGATGCAAAGCAGCCCTTCATAGGAATTGTTTCAGTCTATCTAGGTGTCTGTCCCCAAGGGCGATGATTCCTGAGATACCGCAACAAGATTCTGTGAAATGAGAGCTGAATCTTTCACCCTTGATCCTGGTATTAAACACGTATTCAAAATTGCTATTGGAATTAATTGGAGATTTGGAGTCAGGATCAAATGATGCTGCCACTTAAAGGGGTAGTAGGTAATAAAATTGAAGGTAAGTTTAACAATTATAAATGGATTTTCTCCTGGAAATGATTAAGTGGCTAAATGTCTTAGAATGGGAGATGGGGATGGAGATAATCGGCTTCCCTTCTGATTTCTGATCTGAAATGAAAATCTGGCTTTTCGTCCATCTGGACAGCCACAATTGCAGAGTCGATGCTTGGACTACTGTTCACTGGCTAGTGGCTGATTCAAATCAGTGTTTTAATGCTCTCATAACTTCAGAGTTTAGAAAGTGCCGTTTTGTGTGAGTAGAAGAGAGAGAAAAAAAGGAAAGAAATAGAGAATGAATCACTTGAATTTATAGCAATGAATAGAGAGGGATACACCTGGATTTATAGGAAAGCTACAGTAAGGGGAACAGCTGAATTAATGGCAAATGGATGGAGGGGGAGCAATCGTGTTCATAGCAATTTTCTGAATTCACCCCACCTCCCTTCCCATGCAGATACACACCAATTCTGTCTCTTGTTAAAAAACAACAGGCATCTAAAGAATAATAATAGCATAAGATAAGATAAAACAAAACCAAACAAAGTGGAATAGGACAAAATAAACAAGAAAAAGAGCCAAAGAGAACACACAGAAAAATATAAATGCAGAAATACATACATTCTCATTAACAGGAACCCCATAAAATCACAAAACCAGAAAGCCATAATAAATATATATATTACTTACCTGTAAAATAATATATATATTACTTACCTGTAAAATAATATATATATTACTTACCTGTAAAATAATGTCTATATGTATATATAATTACTTAACTGAAAGATATATATGTATATACATATATATACATATGTATGTATATATATATATGTATATATATATATATATATATATACTGAAACCTCATTGGAGAAAACTAATTTTCCATTTGTGAGAGGCTATCAATTGGACATAGCTTGTGAGTTAGGGGTGGGGCTTGTGCCCATTTCATGTCTCAGGTCTGGGACTCCATCTGGTGCAGACTCCTGCAGGCCCTGAGCATTTTACCAGTCTCTATAAGTTTTTGTGCACCATGCTTCTTCTATGTTGTTTAGAAGGCCTGTTGCCTCAGTGTTCTCCATCCCCTGTGCCTCTTACACTCTTCTTGTCTCCTCTCCTGCAGGGTTCCCTGAGCTGTGAGGGGGGGGCTTTGGTGGATACCTCCCATTGCTGATGGGGTGTTCTGAGTTCTCTTACTCAAATATTTTCTGGCTGTGAGTTTCTATATTGTCTCCATTCTCTGGAAGATGAGGCCACTCTGGTGATGGGTGAGTAAGGCACTGATCTCTGAGTATAGTAGAATGTCAATGTCTTCCATGTAATTCTTATATCTTCACCATTATCAGTATTAACATTATTCCTTGAGAGAATGCACATTTGTCCTGTCATCTAATGGATGATTACTTCTATCATTGCAACTTTTAAGTTTTAGTTTTTTTCATATTTAATAAAATTTTGGACATATCATTCTGTTTCAACTGAACAGATAACATATAAACATTTGTGAGCACTGATTAACTAATGTTTTTTGTTTGTTTGTTTGCTTGTGTGGGAACCAAAGGGTAACAATAGTTTCTCTTTAATATCTTCTATCCATCTACATTTTTGATATTCTCATTAAGATTATGAAGTCAAATTGCTATGAATATTTTTCTAACCATGTTTTGAAAATTGGTTATTATCACTTTAGTTCCATAGTAATTAAAAAGTATTCTGAACATATATAATTCTGTTTAAAAACATGAGTAGATTAAAGAAGACCAGTTTCCTAAATATAGAGTTATGATATTTATTCAACATAAGCATGGAAGAGTAGACTTTTTGTTCTAAAGCATGTATGTTCTAAAGCTCTATCACACGTATGTTATTAGTTCTGACAATGAAGACCGCGATGTCAGTTGATTATAAAATTTTGGGGAACAATGTCAGATGGAAAAACAAATACCACCCTATGACAAGCCATTTTTTATTCAAAAGATTGTTTCTCACAACATTTGACTCTCAGAGCACACACCCTCTGTCATTCTATTCAGTGTACTCTGAATTTGTACAAAAAATGTAATGAATTTGAAAACCACATTCTAGACAGAATGGCTCATTCTTGTCACTCCAGCTCCCAAGAGGCTCATCTAAGAGACCTACCATGAATTTGAGGCATCTTAAATTACATGGAAAGTTCCTTGCAGGCCTGGGTTACAAAGTTAGACTGTCTCACAAACATCCAAACACTGGCATATGTATTGAAATAATTATGAATAAGTTTATATGCTATTCCCAATGATTAGTAATTTTATTTGTGAGCCTCAGTTTGCTCATTTACCAAGAACGGATTTCCCTTGTATTTTCTGAATAAGGAGTTTAAGGCAAAGTATTTAATTAATAAAAATAAAAAGTAATTTTGAAACAGAAAATATGTTCAGTAAACACTTGGCTATTTCCCTTTGCCTCCTGAAAAATGTACCTTTGTTTTTTCCACAGGTCCCTACAGAGGAATATCCTGCACTTTGACCTGATTTACCCTGCAAATTTCTTGACACCACATCTGAGGTCCTGCAACTATCCCTCAGGTGACTTATTCTAAGGAAATTAGAGGTAAATGAAACTCAGAACTGCCCACAGGGCCTTTCTGGTGAGCCTCTTGCTTTATCATGACTCCCTTGTCTATGGTCTCCAATGGTAAAGCACAATGATAGCCTTCCCCACCCATTAGTGCCTTATGTGCATCATTTATCTTTTCTCTCTCATTCCTTCCTTCCTCCCTCCCTCCCTCCCTCCCTCCCTTTCTTCCTTCCTTTCCTTTTCTTTTTCTTCATATGTAGCAGATTTTGATGATAATGAAAGAAAATTCAAGGACTTTGATCACAGCATTTCAGCAGCCTGATTGGAAAGAAAAAAAGAAGCAAGCGTGGTGGCTTTGTGTCAGGCCTGGTCTCCAGGCTTGTTTAAATGGATGTGATAAGCATGTCAGGATTTTGCATGTTAGAGGAAAAACAGATTTGAAACAAATAAATACAAGAAAGAGTGGGAGAAGAGGCATTTTTGTTGAGAATTGCAAGACAGATAGATTGTCTGCTAAGAAGGGTTTTGTGTTGAAGATAGAGAAGACTACAGGCGTGAGGTAAAAGTATCACTGCAGCAGGGCTAGGAAAGGCAGTGGGTCAACCGGGATGGGCAGAGTCACAGTACTGCAAAACACAAGGCATCCACGAAGCCCACACACGCCAAAGCTGAGCTATCTATTCCACTGTTGTTCTCTGTGCCTACAGGGCCTCATTAATAAATGATTCCAAGGTGGTATGTGTCCCAGTAGTAATGCTTGCTTGCTTCTTGCCTAAGATCCTGTGTTTAGTCCCCAAAACTATGAAAATAAAAAAAAAAATAGACCAACACAAAGAATGCTTTTAAAGAAATAGTTTCTCGGGTTATTGAAGTTTATACATTCACAATGAATATCTTTCTAACATAGTTTTCACCAATCTCCTGTTTCAATTCTCACTGGTATGCAGAAGTGCTTAAATGCCTAAATTATTTAATATTTTCAGGGATTTTCCTATAGTTATATTGCTTGATGTTTCATTATTTTTATGCATGTGAATGTGGTTGTTTAATTCTTTGATAACTGAGAAAATGTTATTCCTAGTGTTTATACATGCATATCATTCATGCACATATAGCTAGAGCTTTCATTATGGAATATCTTGGAAAGTGCTAAACATCTTCTTAAGGAATGCTGTAAGTAAAATAACTAATGGTAAAGATGAATAATAGCTTCTCTCCATTGATTGAGAATAAAGACAATACTGGGAATGAGACAGAAAGAAATTTCATATCTGCTTTGGTAGGAATACCAAAGTAAATGACTTTAAATCTGAGACATGTCAATAATAGGCAAGGCCAGATGGGTGTGAGCAAGTTTTTGTTAAGACTCATGGTGAGCCATAAGCTTCAGGAGCACTTGAATATACAGTTTTATATTCAACCAGGAAGTGCCTTGGGATTTACATATCCTAATTATACTGGATGTGTATACAAATACCTACAAATGATAAAAAGATGCATTTAGTGCAAAAGCAGAAACACTGGAAGGATGCCTCGCAAAGAAACAGAAGCCTTTAGAAAATGCAGCAGTGATGTAGTGAGGAAGATACAATACGTCTGTCTACAAAAGTCCCAGAAGCCATATGCACCAAGCAAAAATAAGTGTTGTGTGGAGTAAATACTCAGGTTATTCAATAGGCACTAAACACCAAATATAAACTTTCTGCTTTTTGAACTGCTGAGTGAAAAATAAAAATATTCATAAAT
>NW_022196903.1:5792784-5853800 GCF_008632895.1 Mastomys coucha
AAAAAAAAAAAACGCAGATCCAAGTGCTTCTTCCTATTTAGAGAGGTCTGGCAGGATGTGTAGAACAGGCAAGTATCATGTCTAACAGATGCTTCTGGATCAGAGCGACAGACAAGAGGTGCCCTCTGCATTACATGAAGAGATATGGCTGTGTTTGTGTATTCAGGTAAACACTATAAATATTCCTTAAAGCATTTTCAGCCTTTATGTATGCCTTTGTCTTGTCAGTCTCCAATACCCCATGAAGTGGTCAAGGGTGCTAAAATCCTGCTTTGGGATTTGATCTAAAGCTCATTAATAAAAACAAAATGTGCCATCACAAACACTTTTTTTTTATTGCTTCAGGGTCTCACTATGTACCCTGTCTGTCCTGGAACTCACAATGAAGAACAGGCTGGCCTCAAACTCACAGAGATTCTCATGTCTCTGCTTCCTGAGTGCTAGGATTAAAGATGTGCACCATTCTGATTAGTTCTGAAATGCATTATTTTAATTTATTTCTTTATTTTTATTTGCTCTTAAATGACCTTAGTCAACTTATTCAATTTCTAAGAAAATAGAAATCTCTACAAATTTGAAGATCAAAAGGAAAGTTAGGACATATATTTTCTTGTCTTCTTTCTCATGTTTTGGTTAAAATTAAGTAGTTTTGGAATCAAAGACCTTTTACAAAATGATGTAAAAGACCTGATATCTGAAGCAATATTATGTTTAATGTTAAAAATCTTTTCTAAGAGAGTAAGAAAGATGGTCTAACAGGTAAAGTGCTTGATATGCCCACACAAGTATCTGAGTTTGATCCCCAATACTGAGGTAAAATAAAACAGGTATGGTGGCATACGCTTGCAATCCTAGAATTTAGGAGGCAGAGACAGGTGGATGACTAGAGCTCCATTTCCAGAAAACACAGCTTAGTCAGGGAATTCCGGCCTCGTGAAAGATCCTGCCTTGAAACCCAAGATAAAGAACCAAGAAACAGCATCTGAGGTTCTCCTATAGCAGATGCATAGATAAAATTTTTAATTACAACATTTCTCCCTTCCTTTCTTCAAGCCATCTGAAGTACCCAGTCTTCTCTCTTACAAATTTATTTCTCTCTTTTTCCATTATTTTGTATACATATATATGCATATACATATGTATGCATATATTCCCAAATAAATAAATAAATAAATAAATAAATAAATAAATAAAGATAGATAGATAGATAGATATTGCTTAGTTTGCATACTGTTACTTGTATAAATGTTTCTATAGACTCATTTGATAAATGAAAAAGGAGAATCTTTTATTTTTTGTTTTTTCTTTGAGACAGGGTTTCCCTGTTTAGCCCTGGCTGTCCTGGAACTCACTCTATAGACCAGGCCGGCCTCGAACTCAGAAATCCACCTGCCTCTGCCTCCCAAGTGCTGGGATTAAAGGTGTGTGGCACCACCACCCGGCCTGAAAAAGCAGAATCTTAAAAATAGATGTTTCTCTCTGTATCACAATAGCACATACGTGAGTTAAATATGCATATATATAATAAAGAGCTGCCTCCTCGGAAAAGTGATAAATATACCATTGTGTCTATTATCATGTAACTGACACTTGAGTTTGTTGGTTCTGTGGGAATCTGAAAAATAAAAGAATACTATCAATAATAACAAAGGCTATGGAAGATTCCAGACAATTGAACATAGAAATACTCTTTGAGTCAGGAAGTGCAGTGTTATGCCTCAAATTCCAGTACTTGACAGGTTGAGACAGGAGTAGGATTACTACTAGTTGGAGGCCATGCTAGGCTATATAGCAAGTCAGGTCTTTTGTAAAAACAGAAATAAGTTATTAAATTGATTTTATTTTGAGGAAATGATATTTGAACCAGGAAGTGAATAATGAGGAAGATTCAGACAAGAGATGATCCAGGTAGAAAAAAATTCAGGTAAAAATGTGTATGATGAAAGATCACAGCACCAATTTTATGTGTGTATTGTGACATGAAAATGAAACTCTATTTGAAGTCTCCCTTAGCCCATAGCTGCTTCTGAATATGTTATGTGGGACTGTCTCTAAAAATATATTTATACAGCTATTTTCTACATACAAGTTGTTTAGCATTCAAAAGTGTCCTTACAACTCTAGCGATAATTCTAAGGGTGAGGGTAGGTCCAGGCTGTGCTTTCTTTCCTTTTTTTTTTTTTTTAAAAAAAATGTCCTTATATTCTCCAGCAGCTGTAATACACCATGAATATTAAATTAAAATCAATTGCACACTTACTTATCCCACTCTAGGGATAAAAAGCATAAGCTAACTTCGAATTAACTTTCACTTTAAAAACATGACTTCATTTCAAAAGCTTAGGGTGCTTTCTGGGAAAGTTTGATATCCTTATGTCTCTTCATTAGAAATCACACACAGCCAGTTTGGGAAGACCTAGGGAAAAAAGAGAACAGTATAAAATAAGTACCCAAAAATACAATGAATATCATGCAGATATGTCAATACACAATGTTGTTTTTCCTGGATGATTTATGGCCTTTGGAACTGTAGGTGGGAGAATTGGATGTTCTTCAAGCATGTATGTCCTCCTATTTCCATTGATGAGACAAGAATGAACAAAACTAGAGTCCCAACACTTTCTTGGTTACCAATCACCTCTGAGTCTGGGTGCTACAACAGATGGTTTATTTTTGTGGATCCAAAAAACCTAATTTGAGGAATTGACATCCTAACAGTATGTTAAATGCTCAGCCCCAAAGTAAGGCTGGATATGAAGTCATCACCTTTGTTCCAGTTAGAGTGCAGACCTTTGTCTGCACTCTATAATATATAAATATCCAGGGATATTTATATTTGATCTACAGTCTTACTTATAGGGCTGTAAAGAAGGATGTTGGAAAGAACTGATATCCACGACTTAGGAAAGAGGCAAGGGCATGCTATAAAGATGAGAAGTATGACAGTGACAACTGACAACAGGATGTGGAGATATATGAACTTTTAAAGGTGGGAAGGATATTTAGAATGAGCATATATTAAAGTACCCATAGTGAATGGTAGTATTTAAGGCTATGGCATTTTTGATATTACTTTGAGAGTAGAAAAGATGAGGAAAAGCTGTATATACATTCTAACATTTTAGAAAACTGTAAAGAAAAATGGTCTAAGTAAAACTCAGATATAGAACAGTCTAAGGGATTTGTATGGGTTATGGCAGGGAAGATATTATCTCAAGGACTGAGGGTAAACAAAGTTTTATTAATATTGAGACACAGGAAACACAAACAAAAAAAACCTCTTCTAGGGTAGGCATTCATTACACTTAATAAAATACAGTCATTGTGATCTTACCTAAATAGTCTCAACTTATTGATAGGCAGATAGTTTGAGTGAGAAATGAGGAAATGTGTACTCAAGAGTTGTAATATGGATGGAAATAAATTCTAGATAGTGGATTCTGTGGGACAATGGGAGATGAGGGATGAGATGGTAGAGAGTGCAATGATTTTATCAGTCTTTGAGTGAGATCCATGGGTCAGTGGAGAAGAGAGAGAGAGAGAGAGAGAGAGAGAGAGAGAGAGAGAGAGAGAGAGAGAGAGAGAGAGAGAGAGAGAGAGGAAAGGCAGTGACAGAGACAGAGAGACAGACAGAGACAGAGAGACAAAGAGAAACAAAGACAGAGAGACAGAGACAGAGACAAAGAGAGACAGAGACAGAGAACGAGAGAAAGAGAGAGGGAGGAGAGAGAGAGAACATGAACAAGTCTGGAAATGCAGGGAGCACAGTCCCAGGAGAGACATTTTTTTTTAGCTGCATTAGAGGAAACTAGGAACAGAGATGTGAAGATAGGATGCCAGGGAGTTGAGATGTTTTCATTTTCTGAAATGTAGGTGTCAAGGAATAGAAATCTGCTTAGTGTTTAAAGCCATGAAGTTCTGCTTGGTCATGTCTTCCTACATCTTAGTCTTGAAACACAAGCCTGTTTCCTAAACAACATGCAGATCACACGGAGCATATCTAGTCTGAGACAAATGTTCTCAACTTACTTTATCCACGTGTAAGGAGCAAGGAGATATTTAATACATTCTACATTGGGGTGGGTCCAACAAAGTTACAGTGAACAAAACCACCATGTAGTAAGTACCATGAGACAGCATTATTGATGAGGTCACCCCTCGAATGCCCTGTGAGAAAGCCTTCTACTTTAGAAAACTAGGACATTAAAGGACTGACACAATTCATGTGGTCATTAAGCAGTAGAGTACAACTAGTCTTTGGTTCTTTTACTAGAAGGATATTAATGCAAATCAACCTGAATTGTTTCCTCTACCAAGCTGAATGAAAATTACTTCATCTACCATGATAACCTTGGGTTTCTCTTCCATCTTTGTTTAACACAGTTGTTCTCAACCTTCCTGATGGTGCTACCCTTTAGTATACTTCCTCATGTTGTGATGACTTCAGTCATAAAATTATTTTCATGTTTACTTCATAATTGTGATTTTGCTAGTTATAACTTATAAATATCTGTGTTTCTCTGACAGTCTTAGGAAACCCCTGTGAAAAGGTCAGTTGACACACCCCCAAAAAGGTTGCTACCCACAGGATGAGAATTGTTGACTTAAAGCATAATTTTTTTTTTAATTGACAAATGATTTAAAACTGCTCCTGTGTAGCAGGATACTCATATTGAAAACTTCCCTGCTATATATTGCATTCCTTACCACAAATTCAATTGAAAATGTTTAAATATTTAAACAATTGCAAGCATGAATAAATAATAGATAAACCATGTTGTTTCAGTAACATTCAGATATTTGCTTTTTAAAAAATTCTATATCTTATAACTATTGAGGAAAATGATTAAATACCTGCTTTTCCTCAAATTTTAGCAAATATTCACTTAAAATGACTGAAGTGTTTAAAGAAAAATTTGAGCTTTTTTCATTTTATATATAGAACCTAACTTTTAATGTAGCATTTTCAAAAGTAAGTGTTTACTATTGAACAAATAGAAATTAATTGTAGCATTTCAGGAGCCATGACTCCCAAGTAGTATTCCTGTTGTCTTTGTTAAAGATGCTACATTCATGAGAAATGTGTCTTTAAAGATTAGTTTCATCCATGGTAATTCATCATGTATTCATGACTTCACTATTTATTTGGTTTCTATAGTATTGAAAAACACAATAAAATAAAGTAACTAAAGTTACTTTAGTTACAAGTTAATTTGCATTGATAAACCATTTCAAAAATGAGCTAAGGAAAGTTTATCATTTTTTTTTTTTTTACTGTTTAATTATGTCAGGAGCAAATGATCCCATTGCTTTTATATTTGTGACAGTTTCAACATTTAAAAGTTTATTTATGCCTCTTTCTATTAGGAAAATAATATTTTACATTGACCAGCCCTTGTGAGTACTATGATCAATGTCATTTAATCCATTTGGAAACCTGAGTGTTGCTTTCATGAAACTGATGGGCCTTGCTATTGACAATTACAACACAATATTTTTTCTTGTGTTTCAACAACATTTCAACATATGTAATTGAAGAATGATACTTAAAAGATTCACTCTTATACTTCTGCTCCTCAGGAACCACTCCTGGTACCAGATTTTGTCCCAGCTAGTGTTTCGTTGCAATGAAGAGACTTCATGACCAAGGCAATTCTTAAAAAGGACAACATTTAGTTGAGGCTGGCTTACAGATTCAGAGGGTCAGTTAATTATGATCAAGGTGGGAAACATGGCAGTTTCCAGGCAGACAGGGTGCTAGAGAAGTAGCTGAAAGTTCTACATCTTGATCCAAGTGCAGCCAGAAGAGGACTGTCTCAGGGGCAGCTAGGAGGAGAGTCTGACTGTCTACCCCCACAGTGACACACTTCTTCCAATAAGGCCATGCCTACTACAAAAAGGCCACACCTCCTAATAGTGCCATTTTCTGGGCCAAGCACTTTAAACTACCACACAATATATACAATGATGTCCTTCCTCCACCCCCAATCTCTCTTTACTCTAGAATGTTGATATACTCCATGATGATACTAACACCATGGTGCTTTTTCACTTTAATATATTTTACTGTTTTTGGTTGCAAATTCATGATAAGAAGTACATAATCACTGCTTACAAAATTAGAGTCTGGATGCACAAACTAACATTATTATTTTTTTGTTAATGTTGACTCTTTCCAGTTTTTCAAAGTACATTAAAAACATATTATGATATTATGTGAACACAAATTAACATATCTTAATTCATGCACCTATTTTTGTCTTCTATCACGGATTGAAATCCATTATTAAGATTGATGTTTTATTCTGCTTGTGCTTGTAATTGAATTCTCCATTGGGGTAGACAGTAACTATTCATATGAGAAAATTAGAATTTTTCCAACCAGAAGAGGACTTTTTTGCCTAGTTAAGTTGTCATGCTCAAATTGTATATTTTATTTCTCATTGTTTCCATTTCCTTCAAAATTGAAAAACAACAAGACAAAATGAGATCCTAAGAGTTCTGGCTTTGCTAATGCTGTGTCCAACATTTTTCCTCTTAATGTTTTCCCATACCTGGTAACCTAGCAGGGAAGTCTATTTTCAGGGGTGTGGTTTTCATAATGAATCTTACAGTTTACACAGAGCTTCAGTTGGGAATCACTGGGTAAACTTGCACTGTAATTATACTCTACAAGCCATAGGAACACTATATATTTTCATGTGAGATGCTAAATACTTGTATATTCTTCACTTCTGTGGGAAGATTTGACTCAATGAAAATCACATAGAAACTCTAGACCATAAATACACTTTATTTCCCATGGTACCTTAAAACTCTAAATTGTACCATAGGATTTGTTTTGAAAAATATATAACTACTATTTTATACCAAGGAAGTGGTTGGTTTTTTTTTTAATTTTAAAACTTTATAATACAATAATAGTAACAACTTGGAATGTTCATAGAAATAGAGTAAGACAAAGAAGCTGAGTGAGCCATCGCCTGCTTTCTTTCTTTTGCTTTTTATTTGTTTGTTTGTTTTTTGAGGCAGAGTTTCATATAGCCCAGGCTGCCATGTAACTTGCTATGTAGCTAATACTTGCTTTGAACTCCTGATCCTCCTAACATCACTCTTTAACCCTGTTATTACAGATATGTACTACCATGACTACCTAAAATTTTTGAATGTTTTGAAATTATAAGGTGGCTATTCTAAATGAATTAATGATTGTGAGTTCATAAATAATATAAAAGTCAGTGATTTCTCTCCCAAGCTTTATTCGCTCATAGAACTCATAGAACACATTATAAGATATTTTGACACATATCCAAAGTAATCTATATGAGCATTTCTATTACAACAATTCTGTCTGTGTTGAATATCAAATTCTCTTTTTATGAAAGAGAGGTTGGAATTTTTCTTACCTATAGGACTTTTCCCTTTGTCCAACAATTTATGGAAGGGCAGAATGTAAAAATGTGTTATATGTATTAGTGCAGCTAGAGTTGAGTATCTATAAAAAGCAAACATTATTAGAATCATATTTGCATTTCTATTGTCATGAAAAATATTTGTGTTCTAATTTAGACCTCCCTATTTTATTACTCTCATTAATGCCTCTCAGTAAGAGATAATCAGCTAGAAATTTACATAAGGGTGTGAATAATATAGGCTTACTGTAGCAGATGGACTCATTATGGTCAGTATTTCTCAGAATTTCATCTGACATCTCAAGAGTTATACTTAGATTGATAGAGAATTATATTATAGAGCCACTAATAGTGAAACAACAATTGAATCTCTTTACAGACTTTTGATGTATTCATATACTTAGCTACATTCACTTCTAATACAGTGACAAGTAGATATGCTAACATACAAAACCATTGTTATCGTAACTCATGGTAAGAAAGGAATGTGATTGCAATGTTATCTGCATGGCTTGGTGTGTGGCTTGTGTTAACAGAGTTATGTAACCCACAAATTAGGAAGTAAATACATTTACTATAAAAATATAGGAAATTGGGAGCATGTCTTGAGATTGGAAAGAGCATATAACCACCATATGTAATGTTCAGTAACAGGCAAGCCACTGGTACTGAGAGTATACAGAGGCTGGGAATCTAAGTAGAGAGGGTATGTTTTAAAGCACTGTAGCTAGAGAACTCTGGATATTTAGCAGTCAGAGATTCATATCACCATATGATGCTTGAAAGCTTTGAAATATGCTTACAAAGTCCTTAGACATGAGCAAAAGTAAATAATGAATACCGGTATAAAGGTTAACTCTTCAGGCTCTAGCCAGCTAAGAATGGGTATTTATCTTGAACTTGCTAGCTTGAAATGATGGCATACATAGGCCCTAATTTCATTTGACTCATGCACATTTAGTAATCTTCCCTTCATAATTTCAAACTGAAATGTGCTGTTCTCAGAGTGACTACTCATCAATTGTGATTTAAAGAAGGAATGAAGATCAACAAACCTTGTTAACATCACAATAATAAAAAGTAAGTATTTTAATCGTTGTTACTTTTATGATCTCAATAAAACATTAAATGCTGTCAGTTAGCATGATCTCCAGGGAATAAATATCTGTTGACCTAGAATATTCAACAGAAAAGCAGTGATGATCTGATAATAGAACTTGGATTCAAACAGTTTTTTTAAAAATTTTTTTATTAAGTATTTTCTTTATTTACATTTCAAATGTTATCTATTTTCCCAGTTTCCCCTTGGGGGGAGGGGGTGGGGAACCTGTTCCCTTCCTTCTCTCCCTTGCTCACCAACCCACCCTCTCCTGCTTCCTGGTCATGGCATTCCCCTACACTGGGGCATAGAGCCTTCACAGGACCAAGGGCTTCTCCTACCATTGATGGCTGACTAGGCCATCCTCTGCTACATATGTTGCTGGAGCTATGAGTCCCACCATGTGTACTCTTTGGTTGGTGGTTTAGTCCCTGGGAGCTCTGAGGATACTAGTTAGTTCATATTTTTGTTCATCCTAAGGGGCTGCAAATCCCTTCAGCTCCTTGGGTCCTTTCTCTAGCTCCTTCATTGGGGACCCTGTGCTCAGCCCAATGGAAAGCTGTGAGCTTCTACTTATATATCAGTCGGGCACTGGCAGACCCTCTCAGGAGACAGCTATACCAGGCTTCTGTCAGCCAGCACTTGTTGACATCCACAATAGTGTCTAGATTTGATGACTGAATATAGGAAGGATTCCCAGAGGGCAATGGATGGATCTGGAGAATATCATCCTGAGTGAGGTAACCCAATCACAAAAGAACACACATGGCATGCACTCTCTGATAAGCAGATATTAAGCCAGAAGCTCAGAATACCCAAAATGCAATCCACAAACCACAAGAAACTCAAGAAGAAGAAAGACCAAAGTGTGGATACTTCATTCCTTCTTAGACGGGGGAACAAAATACCCATGGAAGGAGTTGCAGAGACAAACTATGGAACAGAGACTGAAGGAAGGACAATCCAGAAACTGTTCCACCTGGGATTCAAACAGTTTTATTGTCCATTCTTTCTAAGAAAATTCTGCCCACTAAAGTCCATACAAATGAACTTTTGGTTATTTAGCAGAGAATACAGTGTTAACCAAATGTTTTGCCTCAGTACTCTTATTCTTATGAAAACTTCAATTATTGTGGAAAGTCATGTTTTGATTAATGTTGCTTTTTCTATTTGATGGTTTGCCTCAAGGTTCGAACCATTTTTGTGGAATGTAATGCAGTTTAAACTTGTTAGATCGATCAATTCCCATATCGGATAGTCATAAACATTTACAAACATCTTTTAATCTTAAAGTTGCATAATAACATATTTCAGAGGGTCTTTAGTATAACTCAGAGTAATCAGCCAACTATGTATTTGAAACGCTTTATTTTATAAACATATTTAAATATGAAAAATGTTTCTGCGGCATATAGCATGCTGAAAGAATTACATGGGTGAATTAGTGCATTATTGAATTTGTTATGCAAAGAATCTATACAGAAAACATTCTCAAAACAGATTACTATTTTGGATTATAATAATATATGAAATACACAGTTCTGGGGCCAAATATAAACCTCAGCACAATCAAGTGCAAAAACACTTATAATCTCCATGTGCTTCACAGTGAATGCTCTGAATAAAGGGGAGGTAGGATTTCTAGGGATATATTTTGGTAGCTAAGCAGCCAGGTTCCAGTAGTGTAATCTCATTTGGCTCTTTGTTGAGGAAGATGTCAGAAATCCAAAGGGAAGCTTTGCTACTAGATAATGTAAATCATAATCAACATAAAGATTAATACCGTACAAACAAAACAATGCAACCAAACACATGAGACCAGCTACTTTTGCTTAGAGATCTTGTCAGCTTTGTAGTCCTTATTGCAATATACTTACCAAGTAAGTCATGCTTCCCATAAGTACAGTATTATCATAGAAAATATGTGAGATGGATTTACATCATCAGGGATGAAAGTCAGGACAAATGTCTCATCTCCCCCTTGGGTGCAGAACATATTTGTCTTGAGGAAGTTGGCTGTTACAGCTATTTTGTCAGTGTCCCATGGTTAAATTGGTGGTATATGTTAGACAGCAAAGAAAATGACACTCTTTTTAGAGATCCATGAGTTGATAGAACAATATTCATGTTGATTCTTAGTCCTACAGGCGATTTCCTCATACAATGGGGATTTTGAAAAGATCCAAGCTGAGCAACATAGAACTCAGTAGGAGCACAATAGTGATTGTGGCTTGAATCAATCAAAAACCCAATTCTTTGTCCATACTACACAAAATAATACTCTCAAGAGAGGAAGTGAATTATCTGTTACTAGGCTATGATGAAGACAGCACTGGAGCCCCACATCTCATAATTATGACTTTTTTGTGTAAATATACAGCACAATAGTCAGAAATAAAAGAAGTATTCTTTTAATGTGCAGTCATAGGAAGCCAGCCTTTATTGATGTAGTTTCCTTAATTCTTATGCTGCTTAAACATATCCTGTTTCCTGGAGTTAATTCACGAGTAATAAGTATAGTGATTAATAGCAAGTAGACAGAGTCCATACTAAATGCTGATATTATTATTTGATCACTCATTACTCATGTCTGTTTATTTAAATACATTTGAATTATTCATATTTGCTTTAACAGCTGTGAACACATAAACCATGTATAATTATAAGGTTTCAAAGTTAGGATCCTTAAAGGCTGACAAATGAATCCATGACAAAGCATGTTATCAACAATGTTTCTCTCTCTCTCTCTCTCTCTCTCTCTCTCTCTCTCTTTGTGTGTGTGTGTGTGTGTGTGTGTGTGTGTGTGTGTGTGTGTGTGCACATGTACAAGAGAGAAAGTTCCTTGATGACCCCAGTGGTCAAAGGATTCCCATATTAAGACCCACATCTTTTAACACACAATGGCAATAAAATTAAAGAAAACACATGGATTTGAAACTGAGCAAGGAGCCTACATAGGAATGTTTGAGGGAAGAAAATGGGAAGGAGAAAATGATATAATTATATTGTAATCTCAAAAAAAAAATAGAATCCCCAAATCCCAACAGTACTGTCTGATATTCCAAGCCTTCCCACACCAAGGAGCCTTAATCTGCATGCAGATTATCACAGCAAACATGCACTCGCATATCGTCTGTGGCTGCTTTCATACTTTGACAGAATTGATTTTTCTGTGTCATAAGGGTCTGAAAACCCAAAGTATTTACTATGGGGCCTTTGATAAGATGTTTGCTGATATATAAACTGTATAAGATATAGTTTGACAGTTTTTAATAAAAATAACTAAATTTATACCTGATTATTTTCCCAACATGTATATTCATGAAAGATAAAAGGCAATATATTATTCTTATATAATTAAACACTCCTCAGTAATGAAAATATGCTATCTACAATGATACAGGTAGGTTTCAAACATTGTATTGGTCAAGAGAAGACAGAGCACAAAGAAACTAAGCCTAATTACATGAAGTTTAAAAGCAAAAAACTGCAGTTTACACTAGCAAAATCAAAACAAAGATGGTCTGTTTGAGGTTGACAGCTGATTGGAGGGATTACAAACAAACTTCTATGGTTAGGAAATCTATGTCTTGATTGGAGTAGTTACCATGACATAGTCTACACATGTCAAACTCAATTGAATAAGTACACTTAGATTAATGTGAACTCTTTCAAAACAAAAAACTGGAAAAATGCATCAACACAAAAGTAGCAAGAATTCACTTTACATTTAAAATTCCAAATTTATATTACCTGTGAAGAATTCATACTTTATTGTTTCATTTTTGTAGTACGTGGTGTTTGAAGAGACAAATGTTATTTTTTGTTTTTGTTTTTTTGTTTTGGCTTGTCTGTTTGTCTGTTTTGCAAGCAAGGTGGGAACTGAACTATGGATCCACATTCGCATTCTTAAGGCAACTTATATTAATTATCAGATCATTTTTTGTTCAGAAATGGTGTTAAGAATTTAACTTGCTAAGTTATCTTACCACAAATTACTTAAGTTTAAAATATTTCCTCAATTATTTTTTGTGGCCTCCCTCTCTGCCCCTCTGCCCTCTCTATCTCTATGTATATGTGTCCAATTTGTGTGGTCTCTCTCTCCCTCTCCCTCTTCTGCCCCCTGCCTCCTCCCCCTCCCTCTCCTTATGCCTTCTTCCTATTCCTTTCCTCTCTCTCTTTGTGGTGTGTGTGTGTGTGTGTGTGTGTGTGTGTGTGTGTGTGTGTGTGATGGTGTACTCATGGAAGACAAGTAGCTACAGTAAGTTTTCCTTTTTTATTGTGACTTTGGAGAATCACACTCAGGTCATCAGAGAAGGAGCAAAATGCCTTTCATTACTTACCATCTCACTGGCTCCTTTGTGAGTTTTTAACAATATAACTCTAATTCAACAGAGACTGCTATATCCTCATCTTCCATTACTCTTTCCACTGAAGTGCCCTTTTGTTTTCTATGTCAAACACCCCAGCAGTCAAACTTGCAGGAAAACCTCTGTTGTCTTTGTTACTTAAGGGGTTATTTGATCTTTGTAAATCTCCGTAATTGTTATAGAAAGGGTTATATAAATAGTAATATTTATGAGAAAGTTGCAGAATGCTATAAACTTTACATTCTGATAGTATCTCTAAAGTGTTGCAAGTAAAACTTGCCATAACTTATTATCCTAACAGTGATATGCTATGCAAAATAATAATAATTTCCCCATGAGACTTGGGAGATAATTTAAAGGAACTGAAACCAACAATGACTGTGCATACTCTTTAAAAGAATCTGTACAGTAGAATGAGAAAGGACAATGTGTACTTGCACATTTTCAGGATTTTAGATAACAAGACTGAGAAACATGAGTAAAGTTATAAACAAGTAACTAGCAATGCTATGAAGTATCATTTGTGAAAATACTAGATTTTTTTCATATTTAAAAAAACCTTGTAATTCGCTATAACCATATGCCACCATTCTTTCTACCAGAGCCATGTACTTTGAGTAACTACACAAATCACAAAGTGTGTATTTCTAAACAACTCTTTGTCTTTTTTATAAGTTAACTGTGTGGTACTGATCAAATTCTAGTTCCAGTCGTAAGATCAGTATAGGGAAGAAATTAAAGATGGGGTGGGGCCTGTGGTCCTGGCAAGTTTCCTCATAACTGGCTCCACATGTACATTTTCTATTCTCCTGTGTGATTACATGCAGCTCTATGCTATAAAAAGAAAAGCAACCTACAGTTTAAAATGCATTTGGGGGTATAAAGGTCACAATTGAAGAATGAATTTATTTTAGTTGGTTTGAGTTTCAATTCTAAATGCTTCTACTTTACTGTGTAAAATCCACCACTTTCGTGCTGTTTTGAAGATTGCACCTGTGCTGAGAAAGGTCTCATTTAATTCAATAAAACGTTGCTTTTCTATGTATTCGTTCTTTGAAGCCATGTTCAAAAAGACTGGGTTAAATATTGCTCAACAATGACAATTAAAAAGTGATGTTGGAGAAAAAGAAATTAAATATACACAAAAATGGTGAAATATTAAGACTGATAATTTTCATATTATTGTTAAAATATCTACATTTTTAGAGAAATCTTTCTCATAGTTGAGCTAATGCAAGAAAACTATAGCTGAGCACTTCGAGTATTAACACATATAGTTTCTTCTACATTTTTTCTTAAGCTTCCAAGCCCTTTATTTAATATTGTCAGACTTACTAAAGAAAAATACCAGATACTAGGTTAAAGTTAAATTCCACATGAATAATGGGCCCATTATATATGAATATTGCATGTAATGCATGACATACACTACTAAACTTTAACTTAACTGAGCATCTTATATTTTCTGCCATCTTTATACTCACCTGGGAGAAAAATAACTGCTGGTATTTCTGTTAACATATAGCTATAGGAGATTAGAAAAAAGAAATATACTTGAGACTGCTACAGTTAAATATACCTCATACCATCATATCAGTTAGTCTAATGGGCAAGCAAGTGTGTGCATCAGAGGGCAATGTAGACTTTAGATGGGAGAACTGATAGTGCTGGAAAAATCCTGCAGAGGCAGTGTGCAGTGACATTGGGAAATACACAAAGATGAATATATTAGTCATTGACTGCCTTCTAAGATATGTGGATCCTTGATTCTACCAGAACTTGCTTTCCTTCAGAAACACGAAATCATGTGGTATGCTCTGTTTTTGTGACCTAGTGATCTATTACCACCAGGGAAATCAACTAGTTCCCCTTTCACTAACTGCAATTAAATTAACTAGAATTTTGTTCTTTCAACCGTAACTTTATATTTTAATATGTTTTTATAAACAAGAGAAGTGTTATTGTCAATATGTTTCATTGGGGTTTAAAATCCATTACTTGCCTTTAGCCACACCTCAGCCTAAAGCTGATGATAAGGTATCATAGTATTTCTGGATGATGATACTTTCCATTTCCATACAGAGTGATTAATTCAAAAGAAAATGTACTTCCCTTAACAAGTAAGCTTATCATCTTAGACAGACCTGTCCACCCTGTTAGGGGATTAACAATACTGCGAATATATCAGGAACTTGAAATGCAGACTTTTTGCTAGAATATTCTATCTAGTCTTGATAAACCTTCTACATATCCCCTACTTTACCTTGCCACAGGACTTAATCTCTAAGTATATTATAACATTTTACTTTGTGAATTGATTTACCATGCAGATGGATCTAAACAATATATATGGTAATGACATTTCTAAAAAGCATTCTTTCCAAACACATAGTATCAGCACCCAGATAAGTAAGGAATAAAGAAATGTTGAACTTTACTGAATACAATTAATATAATCAGGCAAATTATAATTAAGAGTAAGAGAATGAATACTAGTGTAATTATCATTAATATTGCAGTCTGGCAGCCTTTCAGAATTCATTAAATAGTTTCAATGATACTCTGTAATAGGATGTGGATAATAGGATTAATATAGCTATGGGCAGTGTGAGGTCAGCTGGCAATAGATCAATCAGAAAACATAACATATTAAAAGGATTATAGATTAGCAATTAGATAGTCTCACAAACAAGAAGAAATCCTCTAGCTCCTGTAAAGTTAACAGAGATAGCATGCCAATTTTTTTTCAGTTATAATCCAGTACTAGCTCCTGAAGATATAATAAGTGATGACACTCGAGCTATGTTCATGATTGACATAATCAAACTGAACTATGCTTTCCATATCCATACCTAGATTTTCAAAGGAAGAGATTATAGTATTCAGTGAAGGAGACACTTGTGAAATACAATGAAGTCATTTGAAGGATAAAGGACTCCATGTTAGAATTCTGAGAGATATCTCAAAGCCTGTATCTTAGAGATTATATTTAGCTTAAAGATTATATGTAGCATATGTGAGCTACAAAGTTATATGTAACAGAATTATCTGTTTCAATGGATGAAAAAAAAATCAATGTCGCACATAATACCTACCTTGTCTATTGGAATTTCACCTTGATGCATGCTTTAAACTTGTCTACAAGAAGTAACTCTAAGTTTCTGTGTGCTGTACTATTATCTCCTGAGTTATTATGAAGAAATGAAGAGATGGTACTCTGCTTCTGACTTTGCATTATATAAATAACTGTAGTGTATCAGAACCTACTCATATTTAGAATTTAATTTTTGATCACCTATAAGGTCATAGCTAAGGATTTCGCACCAAATTCCTATAGAAGTTAAATTGTTGTCAGGAACATTTTGACTATTCTCATAGAATGATATAAAATCATTACTTATACTAGTAGTGTAGAATGTATAGCACAATTTATTTGTCTCATAAGTATATAGAATGTTGAAATATGTGCCTGCTGAACCCTTTTAAATTGTGTGGAATGGTCCAGATACACCTGCCATGTTGTGCTCTGCAGTATGTAAGGTTAAAAATTAGTCAACTTGGATCAATAAATAGAAAAGTTGAAACTTAAGAGACAGTTCATTAATTAATACATACATTTATTTACAATGATGTTTTCTTTCTATGATATGACCATCTCAATGGTCCTTTGAGCTTTGTTTATTGATTCCACTTTAATTGAGCTCACATCTCTATGCATATTTCATTTACATATTCTGTTTCACTACTGTCATATTTGCTTTACTACATCTAATTGGTAAGAAGTACAAACTATCTGGAAGTCAGTAAGTACAACATAATAACTGAGTCTTAGAACTGTAGCTTATAATTTATTCAAATATTTAATTGATATATTTGGAATCTATATTTGTCAGAATTAGAATAATTTATCTTGACCAATAATGTCAATTCTAACCATATGCTAGGCAAATAACTTTCAAAATTGTCAGAGAATGGTGTAGTTATTTAAAAGAATAAATTTTCAGGCTTTTGAGTAACCTTAATATGATAAATTTGATGAAAGTGTTTGTCTCTCCAGAGAAGAGTAAGGATGTACTGATCTGACTTATTTCTGTATACATTCTTTCAAAATGTCTATATCCCAGACTTTTCTAATAGTTTATCTTATAAAAATATGAAATGGGGGGGCTTTATAAAAGTTGAAATTTCTGTGTGGATTTCTTTGGCTCTTATTGTTTTAATAGATTCCCAATCTTTATTTAGTTTAATTTGATTTAATTTTTTTTTTTTACATTCCAAGTTTTATCCCCTCTGACTGTTCCACATCCCATACTCTCTCCCTCCTCATTTCCACACAGATGTCCTAATCCCCCACCCCCACCCCACCAGACCTCTCCACTCCCTGGGGCCTCCAGTCTCCTCTTGAAGGTTTTAAACTAATCACATGTGTGTTGACACTTTTTGAAAGAAACAATGTCTGTAAGTGTGCTTACAATCATTCTTTTCATACCATTATTTCCTAAAAATAAGCTCAGAAGCTTTATAATTTCATTTTACTACTTTTTTTTCTTTTATTTTTAGTCAGTTCTCTTGCAATAGTATTTAGTCTACAGCAAGGGAGGAAAGCTTGGGGTAAGATGGTTACAGAGTAGGCAAATGTTCTTTGTTATGAATTCCCAACTCTAAGGAAAGAAAGAAGTCCCTGTCTAAGAGAAGCATAAAGGAATTTTGGCTCTGAGAAAGAAAAAATTCTTGCCTTTTTGATCCAATTTATCCACCACCCAATTGTATTATACATCACTGTTCTTCCCCAAATGCCCTTGATAGCATCTCTGCAGACATACTTGGTCAGCTATTCATTATAAGCCAAGATTTCTGTCCAGCAGAAGAGAGATGAGATTCATGGTGCTGTGGCACTAAGCATACATAACTCTTTACCAGCCAGACATCTCTTACCTGGTCAAGATGACATTCCAAATCACTCATCACAACCAAAGATATTGAATCATTAGAAAATTTCAGGTTTAATTAGATTAATTATTCTTCAAACAGATTTGACAATTTTTAGAGAAATTTGATTATCATTTTTTAAATTTCCTTTCACATTTTTATTGTATAATTGATTATAATATACCATATTTATATTTATCTTGTATCTATTGTTTCATTTTGAGATACTACTATGCTTCATTTATGCAATTATTTATACTAATTGCACTTAAAAATAATACTGTTATTTGGGTACTGGTTAAGAACATAGGTTCCAGTACAAATATTTTTATTTCTATGTGATTTAATATTTTATAAGATGGATAATTTTTATTTTGATATAAGATGGATGAAATTTTTAATTTTCACCAATACACAAATAGTTTATTTATATTCTAAAGGTAATGATTTTATTATATTTACTTATTCATCAAAATAATGGATTTATCATATCATAAGACAATATAGGCTATATAATTACATTATTTGATTTTAATATCTCTCACAAGCTTTTAAGTTGCTAAAAATAAGAGGCTAATTATTTTGGCCTTTATGATTTTCCATACCAGTTTTATCAATCAACACAGAGATGTTGTTACACTGGTGTTGTCATAAACAAATTCAACACAAGTGAATTGTAGGAAAGTTATTTAAAATTCATCAGTGTTATCACTTACCGATGAAGACTGAATTTTTAAAAATGTTTCTCAAAAGAGAAGATTTATAACTAATCAGTGCAAGACTGACTTCAGCCTCAGGACATGGAAAGCAAGTCGTGGGACAAGCATGAGGAAAGAGTCCTGGGCAGGTATGCTCATCAGTTCTGTGGCTAGGGTGATCTTGGGATTCTGGACATTGGGACTGAATAAATGGTGATGGTGACACTCTGTTCTCTGTCTGTGCCTCTCTGCCTCTCTGTCTCTCTGCCTTGCTCCCTCTGTTCCCCAGGACATAGGTTGGCCTTGAATTCACTGTATACTTGAGGATGAGCTTGAACTTCTCATCCTACATATCCAGTTGTCCACTTTTTGTGGTAATTGGGATTGAACTCACATCTCTCTGAAGGTTAAGTAAGTACTATACCAAGGGTGCTATATTCCCAAGTGGCTCTAAAATCAATTTTCTGTTGCCTACAATTCAAGTTCTTAGATTACATCTATGCCCATTCTTTTCTTGATGATGATATTCCTTTCCGAGGGTGTGAATGAGGGCATAGAAAAGAAAATTTTCAGCTCAACTGGTTTTGACCATGAAGCCACTGAATTGTAATACCATTTATTGATATTTTTCAAAGAAGTTTCAATCAAATTTCCTATTGTGTCCTCACAGAGAAAGAAATAAGGCACTCACCTTTTTTATTTAACAGATAAAGAAGTTAATTAAATAATTAGCTGAAGGTCACAGACTTTGAGTGACCTATAGAATATAATTTTAGTTTATAATTTACAAATCCTACTCCCCCTGTCTACTGCTAAAGTTGGTTGTAGTAACTATATGAAATTTTTTAACATATATTGTTATTTTGCTATGTAGTAAATGCTGTTCATTGACTTTAGAATATGTTCATACTTCTATTAACAAAGTTTACTTTCTGACAAGGACACTAGATTACATAAAGTATTTTGTATTTTTATAATGTACAAAAATTTTCCCAGGTTCATCTTTGGAAGAAATTAAAAATGAAAGTAAGAAAAAGTAAAAATTTTCCATCATGACACTAGTTCTGGAGCAAAGCTATTTCTAAAGGCTAGAATTTAGTTTAGTTGGTGAAACGAAAACCATTCCTTTCATTACAAATAGCTTAAATCTGTAGTCACTTAACTGCCCCTAGCCATGAACTTCAAAGCCTGCTAAAAGCAGGGGTGTAAGAAGTTTCCTATTTCCCCTTTGAACTTCTTAATCAATCCTCCCCACTCCCTAATAGTCATGGTTCAGATGTGGGAGGCAATAGAGAACTAGTTTTTAGCTGAGTCTGACATAAACAAAAGCCAGGAGCCAATGTAAGCCTGGCATTTCACTCAGCTCTTGTTTAACTAAATCTGAGGCACTCTCTGAGTGATCTAGTCTGACCCAATTACTCAAATATCAATGGGCTTTGCATATAAGATGATAGATGAATTTCTGGAAATACAGCAGCAACTTGAGGAATATAATAAAAAAACAGTGGGTCACATGCAGGACACATTCATTCCAGTCTCTGTTAGTTCATCTCAGAATGTACATTTTTGACACACAACTTAAACTGTCATAGTGCCATGTGTTCACTTTCTTTCCATGAGGAGTAATACAGGGAAGCTCCTGTACCATAAAGCACAGATGAGCATAGAGCAAAACAAGCAATTAACAGTACATGAGGCAGAGTATAGTTTTCGATTGTCTACGGCAGTATTTTCTACATTGTTTTTCTTTTTTACAAACAAACAAACAAAACCAACTGTCTCCAACAATGACAAGAAGTAGTGATATCTAGTTCTCCTAATATCTATGTGAGGTTTTTTTGTGATTCCCTTGAGAGATATAATATTGCTGAAGTCACACTGCATGGCTATTTGATAAAAGTTAAACTTCCTTTTCTGTCTTTTTATCTCGGTATCTCTGTCTCTCTCTGTCTCTGTCTCTCCCTCTCCCACACTCTTTCTCTCTCCTGTGCCTGTCACTCAAATTGGGATACTTAAAGAATAAGAAGTTGTGTTTCCTGAAGTTGCTGTACTATAGAGACCACAGACAAAATCTTTCTAGAGGTATTCAGTGGTGTCTAAGGCCCCCCATCCCTCCCTCTTACCATCTTAGCTGCCAGTAATGTGAAAGCAAGATAAGGATTGCTCCCAAGAGTCTACTTCAGCCATGAATCTGTCCTAACATTGAGTGAGAAAGACAGACACCCTGCACAAAACCCTGCATATACTGTCAATTTGTCGAAACACAATGCAATTATTTTAAGTCATTACTGTTGGAACACTGTCAAAAGCATGACCCATGGTCAACAGTGCCTTGAGGAAACTGAGAGAGGCTCCAGGAAAAAAGACAGAGGGCTTTTTTACCTCAGGTGTACTTTGTTCCCGGGATTGTTCTTAGGCAAGCTTGCGTGCCTCCTGTTTACATTCAGTTCATAAGACGTATTTATTCTTGTTGGATGTTAGAACATAGCTATAGAATCCAATCTGATCTGTGTACCCTGAATGTGGATGTGGCCTTCTGCTTTGCTTTTGCACTTTCTCCGATACAATCTATAGTATGTGCCAGGGAGTTGTGTTTAAATTGGTCTTTCCTGAGAATGTTCTGGGAAAGGACTGCCCTGTTAATATTTAGTATGTGCTTACAGACCTTTATTTATTTGTTTTTCTGACCATGTTCTTTGCTCTCAACAACCTTTATTAGATCTTTGTTTTCTTTGCTATATTTATGTATAAAAATACACTGAAACTGAGGTAAGATTGTCTACAATGTTAGACTATTGTCTGCTCCATTGTTTCAGCTCCTCAGAAGCTAGGCCCAGCAGACAAGATATACAGGTCTTTTGGAGTGATTAATTAAACAATTAATTTTAATGAAAAAAGATTATATATACTTTATATTGCACAATATTAATATATTGGCTTTTCATATGTGGGAAGTAGTTTGAAATTTACTTATGTACCTCCATCTTCATCACATCTCTCAGTCTCATGGATATTTTATGCCTGTTACTGTTGTACTGGGAATATGAAACATAACAGCAGCATGAGGTAACATGGAGATTATTAGGGCCTCTAAATTCGATGGCAGGCAGAGAGAAGAAAGAAAGATTTGGAGCATCGGAACAAAACAAGTTGCAGGCATAATTTCACTTTGATATTTCCCATGGTCAATATTATTTCAGGTAATAACATTTTAATGTATTAGAGTTTGAAACCACTATGAGATTTCTGCCAAAATGAACTTTACAATTTTGTTCCCCAGACTGTAGGATATTACTGTTTTAGAAGTAAGAGTTTGGGTTTACATATTTTTAAGCCATTGGTCAAAGGGGTCTTATAGTCCCCATGTACCAAATTTTTATTTCTACTTCCCTCCCCTGCCATTTACTTTAAAAGTAGTTTAAAAGTATATGAACTTTTCAGCTGACCTCTGCAGATCCTGTCTTGTGGACCTGGGATCTGAGGACCTGAAAGAATGTGGCAGACTACAGTTTAACTGCAGACAAACTTACTTCAGTTTTAGTGTATTTTTAGGCATGAATGTAACAAAGAAAGCAATGATCTAAGGAGGGCTATTTGAGAGCAGAAAAACATGTAAATAAAGATCAGTGTGCACATAGTAAATATTAACAGGGCAGTCCTTTTCCAGAACATTCTCAGGAAAGACCAATTTAAACACAACTGCCTTCCAGAACATTCTCAGGAAAGACCAATTTAAACACAACTGCCAGCACATACTATAGATTGTATCTGAGAAAGCATGAAAGCAAAGCAGAAGGCCACATCCACATTCAGTATACATTAACCAGGCTGGATTTTATAGCTATTTCCTGACATCCAACAAGAATAAATATGTCTTACAAACTGAATGTAAATATTTGTCACAGGAGGTATGAATTGACACCCAACAACAATTTAAGAGAACAAAGTATACTGAGTTAAAAAAAATTCTCTGTCTTTTTTCCTGGATCCTCTCTCACAGTTCCCGCAAGGCAGTTCACCATGGGTCATACTTTTGACAGTGTTCCAAGAGTAGTGACTTAAAATAATTGCATTGTGTTTCGACAAATTGACAGTGTAGGCAGAGTTTTGTGCAGGATGTCTGTCTTTCACTCTCAGTGTCAGGACAGATTCATGTCTCGAGTAGACTCTTGGGAGCCATCCTTGGCTTGCTTTCACATTACTGGCAACTAAGGTGCTAAGAGGGAGGGGTGAGGGGGCCTTAGACACTACTGCATTCCTCTACAAAGCTTTTGACTGTTGTCTCTATAGTACAGCAACTTCAGGAAAGTCAATTTCTTAATCTCGGTGTATCCCAGTGAGAAAGAAAGACAGACAGGCAGGCAAACAGACAGAGACAGAGACACAGAGACAGAGACACAGAGAGAAAGAGAGAGAGACAGGCAGAGGCATATTTCTAGGAGTGAATATGTGTCTGTAACTAAAGGTTGTAAAACACTTAAGTTGGGAAAATTTTGTACTGAAAGGAGTAATATCATATAATTGTTTCCTTACGTACATGTATTATCAAACTTCCTTCTAAGTATTTATGTTTACACACATCAGCTATTCATAGCCCTGTATATAAAGTCTCACTGTTTTTGCACAGAAAGTAACAGTTAATACAGAGACTCTCATATGTGAATAAACTGAGAATTGAGTGCACAGCCCTAAAACAAAAGAAATCATCTGTAACCCTCCAAAACACACACACATGCACACACACACACACACACACACACACACACACACACATACATGACCAGGGAAGACTGGCAAAAAAAAGATACAAAGGATGTCAAATCTGGAAGGTGGATAATGGAAAAGAATGCTATGCATATATAACATGAGTGCTGAAATCATGAGCACTCAATAGCTAGGGATACCTTTGTAATATTGGACCACTCCATATTCCATCACATATAGAAAAGATGTCCACAAACACCAACAATTTCTTGAGGAACTCTTGGCTGTTCATGGTTGTGGTAGGAGGGATAGCACTTTCTTTAGTGGTATATCTATTGAAGGAAGCTTAGGAAAATAAGTAAATAAAATTTAAAGCAGAAATCAATCTGGCAAGAGAGCTCAGTGGTTAACAAGGTTTGCCATCAAACCTGGAGACCCTAACTTCATCCTGGCACCTACCTCATAGACATACATAAGGAAATGAAAATATGGAATAACACACAAACAAAAATTATTGTAGGGCCTGAAAAGGTGTCTAGTGTTGTGTCCTGATCTTTCAGTGTACCCTCGTTCAGTTTCCTGTAACACAGGGTAACTCATAACCATACATAGCTCCAGTATAAGGGGGATCTGATGACTGCTAGCATACACAAACACTCATATTTTATGGCATGAGCACATGCACTCACAAAAAAGACATATACATGAATATAATAAAATATAAACCCTTTTTAAAATAATAAGAAATATGGAATAAGAATATTGTGTCAATGAACTCATATGATTATCAAGATATATACTGATAGATATGTAGCATGACACTAAGGCAGGTATGGAGAAATAAACAACAGGAAAAGGATAGCATTCCTAAGAAATAAACATACATGTATATTTGAGGATAAAAAAAGACAGTATGTTTTAGTGGGAAAAATACAGTGTTGGAGAATTCTCAATATAATCCTTCAACTACAATGTACATTTATTTTAACATCTTTGCAATCATGGCATTTCCTAAAACAAGACTTGACATCAACTGGGAGATTCTTAATCTCAAAGGAGTATGTGCTTTTGTCTGTACTACACATGTTAACATTACTCTAAAGGCAAGAGAAACACACACACACACACACACACACACACAAACACACACACAGAGAGAAAAAGATAGAGATAGAGATAGAGATAGAGAGAGAGAGAGAGAATGTGTGATTTAATAAAAGAAGATACAAAAATAGAGTGTACTTAAGAAGTAAAATATACTGAAAATCTAGAGCAGATTATTGTAATTGAGAGTAAATTCCAAATATAGCCTCAAGTACATGCTTTAAAAATCTGTATATAAAGTTACATGTGGGTGAAATTGAAAAGAAAATATTTCAGACACTTTTCAGTGCAGGAAATAGGTCCAGACTCTCCAAAGAGCACATGAGGAAGATATTGTCAAACCGAAGACACTAACACTGTACCTCATAATTCACTCTTTAGCTCATTTTACTCTTGCAGCTTAAGGGGATGTTTTAGATCATAGCAGTAGCACCTGGGGGCCTGTCAGCACATGATGCCATCACTTTATACTTATAAATATATGCAATTACAATTTCTCATTATAAAACCCTGCTTTCAAAAGGTGATTAAATATTTTAATAGAGGAATATAGCTTCTCAGGGTTTCTCTGTAAAATGTTAAATCATCTTGAAGGCATTCCCATAGTATCTTCCAAAGTAGAAAAGCTAAAAGAAATCAGACCAAATATCAAGTAAAAAATGAAGCATATGTGCAAACCATAAAATATATAGCAAAGCCAAAAGAGAAGAAGAAGAAGAGTAGGAGGAGGAGGAGGAGGAGGAGAAGGAGGAGGAGGAGGAGGAGGAGCAGGACTAAGGATGTTATGAGAAAACAAAAGAAAAATAGATATTAGAGGTAATTAACAATGGCTGGGAATTTTCCCATATTGATATGAAAACGAAATTGCAGATTCAACAGGTATAGAGAACATGGAGAATTACATATGGAAAATGTACCACTCGTCCCACACAAACATGTTGAATAAAAACTGTAAAGTCAAAAGGAAATTTCCCTGAAAGAAATGAGAGGGAAACCTTTACCCTTGTTGCCTATAGAACAATAAAGATAAGTGGATATTAGCCCAGAAGCTCAGAATACCCAATCCGATACAATCCACAAACCACAAGAAACTCAAGAAGAAGGAAGACCAAAGTGTGGATACTTTGATCCTTCTTAGAAGGGGAAATAAAATACCCATGGAAGGAGAAACAAAGTATGGAGCAGAGACTGGAGGAAGGACAACCCAGAGATTGCTCCACCTGGGAATCCTTCTCATATACAATCACCAAACCCAGACACTATTGTGGATATCAGCAAGTGTTGGCCTACAGGAGCCTGATATAGTTGTCTCCTGAGAGGCTCTGCTAGTGCCTGACTAATACAGAAGTAGAGGCTCACAGCCATCCATCGGACTGAGTACAGGGTCCCCAATGAAGGAGTTAGAGAAAGGACCCAAGGAGCTAAAGAGGTTTGCAGCCCCATAGGAGGAACAACAATATGAATTAACCAGTACCCTCAGAGCTCCCAGGGACTAAACCACCAACCAAAGAGTACACATGTTTGGAACTCATGGCTCCAGCTGCATATGTAGCAGAGGATGGCCTAGTTGGGCATCAATGGGAAGAGAGGCCCTTGGTCCTGTGAAGGCTCTATACCCCAGTTAGGGTAATGCCAGGGCTAGGAAGTAGGAGAGGGTGTGTTGGTGAGCAGGGGGAGGTGGGAGGGGATAGGATTTTTTTTTTTGATGGGAAACTGGAAAAGGGGATATCATTTCAAATGCAAATAAAGAAAATATCTAATAAAAAAAACTAAAGAATTACATTCCAGAGCTAGAGAGGAAACTCATTGGGTAAAGGTGCTACTAGCTCCAAAGCTTGGTACTTCAGCCTGATCTTAGAAATCAATAGAACAATCACAGAGTGATTCTCTGACCACATCCAGACAATAGCACACAGAATAAAATGTGGCAGTAGCAAAATAATAAAGAAATATACCACAGGGAAAGAATAAATGCATCAGAAATTGACTCATGAATTCATTTAAGTATTTTTTAATGTTTTAACAATTATTTGTTTGGTGTCTGTATGTTTGTGCATGTGCATGAGCACCCATGTGTCATAGCATGTATGAGGAAATCAGAGGATAAGTTGTTAGACATCTTTCCTTTCAATAAAATGGGTCCCAGGAATCAAACTCAGGTTATCCAGGTTGGTATCAAGTGTCTTCATCAGCTCAGTCCTCTTAGCAGTCCTCAACTTAGATTTGAACAAAAAATAAAAGTATGCAAAGCAGAAGAAAAGAGAACCTTTCCAAAATTGATATGGAATAACTGAACTCTGCATGCAAACAAAAATGATTCTATATGTAGAACTTATATTTTTCACCAAAATTAAATGTATCATAGACTTAAATATATAACATAAATTATAAAATTCCTATTAGAAAGCACAGGGCCAAACTGAGGTGATACTAGTTTTGACAATGATTTTTGCAATTTACAACCAAAGCATAGTCCTCACAGAAATTATTGAGAAGCTAGGTTTCATCAAAATTAAAATTAAACATTTATGCTGTAAGGAGACTCTGTCAAAAGAATGGAATGGGAAAACACAGACTGAAAGAATATATTTGCAAGTGACATGTCTAATAAAAATCTGTTTTCCAAGAAACATAACATTTAAAATTCAACAGTAAGAAAATAAGGAGCTGACAAAAAAAAATATATGTTTGTATATGTGTTTCAGGGATAGAAAGAGAACATATACGCATATAATGAAATATTCAGCATTATATCCTAAAATACTTAAAGACACTTAGCATTAAGTGATATAAAAGCATTCCAGAATTCAAGAAGCCCAAAACTGGAACAAGGATATATCAAATGTAAGAGGTGCTATGGAATATAAGGAATTCTTATTTTTTTCTTTATAAGATTTATTGGGAATACAAAATGATACAGTGAGTTCAGAAGACATTCTGGTTATGCATTGCAAAATTAAATAAAAATATACCCTGTAAAATAATATAATTCCATAGCTTGTTTTTTTTTTTTTTTACCAAAAAGGTTTTTATTCACACAAATCTGCACATTGATATTTATAATGTTAACTTGCCAAATTCATACATAATTGTCAGTGTTTGGAAGAAATCAAATTGTCTTTCTGAGGGTGAATGGATGAACTTGTTCCTGGAATACTATTTAGCACCCAAATAAAGGAACTATTAAATTATGAATTGGCATGCAGGAGAATTAAATGCAATTTAACAATTATAATAATTCAATCTACCAAGATGATTAGCTATATTATTGTACATTTTGACCATGAATAAAAGTGGAGAGAAGACGTTATTTAACAGAGTTAGAAGGACATATTGAGCAGTACAGCAATGTACCAATCCTCTGTAATACAGTGAGGAATACCTCTCTGTATGCCTGTGGTGATACAGGAATCCTGATGTAAGAGGAAGCATGGGTGATTTTGGTGCATCAAGTTGTGGTCGTGGAATTTTACTGTTGTGAGGAATGCTGATAATTGAGGAAGTTGTGCTTTTGTAGGGACAGGCGATAGCTGGGAAACGTGCACTTCCTTTTTAATTTTATGAAAATCTAAACTTCCATTGAACACACTATTAAAACCTATTGGTATTAGTAAACATCATATATTTAGTAAACATGATGGCTGTATCGATTCTGACAGGTGTAAGAAAGATCTCAAATCACACAACACTTTCATTTGGTTTCATTAAATTCTTCAGGAAGAGTGCTTGCCTTTTGGATTGAGAGAAAATATAACTTGTGATAATATTTAATGTTTTGATTTCTTATTGTACAATACAAATGATGACCTTCATTTGTACTAATTATAAGTTAGTTTATACATTTCTCACTTTTCTTCATATGACAAGTATATTTCTCATCACTGGCACAAAATATGAATATAAGTCCTATTTAAAGAATAATTATAATTGTATGCTTTGAAAAATACAGATGAACACAAAGTTCAACTAGTTTTGTAATTTCTCATGTAAAATAAAATTAATATCTTTTTGGCAATGGGCAAAGAGACACTTAGTTGTTCTTATATCACTCAGGGTCAGAACAGATGGTTGTCCTCAGTTCATCCTAGCTTGATGCTTGTCTTGGGAGGCAAAGCTGTCTTATGCCTAAGACCCATACAAATCAAGTCAAATCAAAGCCAGGCAGCACTGTGTGGGAGGAGGAAGACAGAGAGACCCAAGGACCACCATGCCACCCACAAAACTGCCTTCCAGTTCACAGCCTAAAGGGGTCGTAAACACCCACTTGCTATCAAAGTACAGATGGAGACTGCACCCAGGGCCCACAAGCTGCATGGCCAGCCTGCATGCAGTAGCAAGAGGTACCATGATGTGCGGTGTGCGAGTATGTGAAGGTTAGATGGAAGAGGAAGAGACGTTTGCACATTATGAAGAGGGTGAAGCTGGAGAACCCAGGGTGGAGAAGAGAAGCCTGCGTGGCCAGCCATCCACCCCCAATGGTGAGCCTCCAACCAGAGCTGCCACTGAGGTCCATGTCTGAGTCCTGTCTGCAGTCAGTGCCCATTATTGATCATGAGGATGTCCCTGGTTGTGACAGCCTCCGCAGGGGACCACATGGATGTCCAGGAGTTGTGCATGACTGGCTTCTGTACCTCACTGGGTGCTGGCCCCATTTGCCACCAGTGACAACACTCAAGAGAGCTGGCCCTTTGTCTGACCCAGGAAGCACAGTGTAACTGGCCCTAGTGACAGGGGTGTGGGTGGGATGACTCCACCACTCATCTGTCCTTGGGTGGCACGAGCACAGAGGTGATACTCCCTGCCCCTTCGCCACCTCTAGCAATCGGGAGAACTCGCCCCAGAGTTATGAAAGCAGCTGAGCTGGCTTTGCTGCTCACCAGCAAAAGCACTCAGAGTGGGTCCAGCATCTTGTCTCGGCAGCACAGTATAATTAATTGCCCTCATGGAGGAGGTGTATGTTAGGTAGCCTCACGAGCACATAGGAGAATGACCCTACCATCTCTCTTACATAAGGTGATGTGGGTGAGGGGTGATGCTCCCTCCCTCTCTTGCCACACGCAATAGCCCTGAGAGTTGACTCTGAGGTCAGGAGAGTGGAAGAGCTAGCCCTGCCCCTTGCTGGGTGTAGCACTTGGGGAAGTAGGCCTTGTACCTATCCTGGGCAATATAGTGGTGCTGGCCCTGATGGCAAAGTTATGAGTGAGCCAGCCTTGAGGGTGTGAGAGCTGAAGAGCTGGCCTAGTTCCTCACAGAATGCAGCACTTGGGAGAGTGGTCCCTAGCACCTTGACTGGGCAGCACAGTGGAGCTGGTCCTTAAGGCATGGGTGCAGATGATATGCACCGAGCACAAGAGAGCAGGAGAGCTAACCCTGCCTCAGGCCAACCATAGCATTGGGTGGCCTTGTTGCAGCACTACTAGAGAGCTCTCTCTGGTGGTGTGGATAACGCCGATCAGCTCCGTGACCACCCAGAATCATATCCAGGGCTCTGAATTGGTCAACCCTCAAATCTATAATCTGTGAGGTTGAGATAGTAAAAGGGCCAGTCCTATGGTTGCAAAGCTGCGGGATCTCCAAGACAAAGGGTAACAACAGGATAACCAGGAGGAGTCCCAATGAGAATCGAATTTTGATGGTGTCACAGAAGCCAACGATCTTGAACCAGATCAATGACTCCCTGCGAGTGAAGATGTATGGACAGAGGCTCATAATGTGGGACACACTATGACATGCTACAGCTCCCAAGAGTGATACTTTCTATGAGTTTTTGTTGTTGGTGGTGGTAGTGTATGTTTGTTTCTGTATGTGCTATTTGGGGAGCGAGGTGGCAAGAGCAAACAGGGGATATGAGGAGATTGCGTACATGGTGTGAAACAAAGAATCAATATAAACTTTAAATAAATAAATGAATTAATTAATTAATAAAATGAATAAATTGACAGTGAAAGAAATTACAGCATAGTGGAGGTGCAGAATTTCTTTTCAGTGTGAAATTTTTATATAGTTTTTTTATAAGAAAAATTGTACTGGGGAATAAAAATTGTACTGGGAAAAAATTTTTTATGAGTCAATTGTACTGGGGAATTCACCTTTTCACATGCTTTACATCATCATTAATACTTAAGTTTTATGATTTATCTAACCTTTGAATTCTCATTAATAGTTAAGCATTGTGATTTGTTTAAATTGATAACATTTCATTCAATTTTAAAATTAACATTAATCAAATTAAATCCAGTACCACTGAAAAAAGATCATGAGTGTCACGGTGATAAAGAAGCAGTACTTTAAGAAATTTATTTTTAATTAAGAAAAAGCATTGACTCTGGGCCCTTAGTGCTTCATAGAAGTACTTGAAGATATCAATTTCTGGAATACAGAGGCTGAATTTGCTTGCTTAAATTTAAATTTATGTATAATACTCTTAAAGGTTCATCTGTAAGTGTGTGAAGCCATTTAAACCACTTTTAAAATACATATTAAAATTGTTAGGTTTAGGTAAAATATAACATATATCTGTATGTATATAATACATAATATTTCCTTTTTAAATATTAGTAGCGTATGATATGATATTGATGTTTATGAACTTTTATGTACAGTTACTGTTATATTTCATTTTCCCTAATACTATGTAGTAACAACTTGTTTGGAGCCAGAATTTTTTCCTCCTATGGCACAGAGAATGAAGTGGCACTGCCTGGCCTGTTTCTTATCTTATCTCATTCCTAACCAGTCTTAAAAGTATTAGCACCTTTGGTTTCAGAATTTCAATAATGATGGTATTTCTTTGTATAATAAAATACCATTTATTGAATTCACCTCCTTTCTTCTTTAGTCAATGACCTAGCCACCAGAAGACATTTTCATGGACTATTTCTTAGGCAATAATTTCAGAAATGTCACTAGGAACTAATAAATTGACATCTCACCTGAGTCTCTGGGTTAAAGCACTCCCTGAAGGCAAGTCCTCCACTTGCAGGGAAGGGACAGAGAGGGTCATTGATCCACCTCTGTCACTCGGAAGCTGAGAGGAACGTGTCCCTGCCACCCTGCCAAAAGGTGGACATTTCATTCCTTCTTAAAAGGGGGAACCAAATACCCACTAAAGGAGTTGCAGAGATTAACTATGGAGCAGAGACTGAAGGAAAGACAAGCCAGCCTAAATATAGCTATCTCCTGAGAGGCTCTGACAGTACCTGACTAATACAGATGTAGAGGCTCACAGCCATCCATTGAACTGAGTACACAGTCCCCAATGAAGGAGTTAGAGAAAGGACCTATGGAGTTGAGGGGTTTGCAGCCCCTTAGGACTAACAACAATATGAACTAACTAGTACCTCAGGGCTCCCAGGGTCTCAACCACCAACCAAGGACTGCACATGGTGGGTCTGATTGCTCTGGCAACATGTGTATAGTAGAGAATTGCAAATCTGATCATCAATAGGAGAAGAGGACCTCGGCCCTGTGAAGGTTCTGTGCCCCAGTGTAGGGGAGTGCCAGGGCCAATAAGTGGGAGAGGGTGGGGTGGCAGGCATGGGGAAGGGGGAGGCAACAGGGGTTTGTTCTTGTTGTTTTTGTTTGTTTGGTTGGTTGGTTTTTGGAGAGGAAGCTGGGAAAGGAGAAATTTACATGTAAATAAAGAAAATATCTAAAAAAAAAGCAACTTAAATAATAAAAATAAAAATGGTCATAGGAACCAAATGTAACTGGAAAAAAAAAGTGGCATCTTCTGTGCCAAGACTTCATTCCTAACAACACTTTGTCTGAGGAAACGAGGCTGGGAGAGATGGCTAGTATGGGGGTGAAGGACAGGCTGGCCCATCTGTGAATGACAGTGACTTAGGGGATGATGACTGGCCATCAGAGCAGATCTCCCCTCCTCCTCATCTCAGGCTATGTGCAAGGGTAGGTTTGTCAGGAACTCTTTTGGTAGTGATAAGAACTCTCTCTGTTTGTCCTTTAGACAGTAATAAAAATCCTCTAGCTTGCTTCAGTCCAGAAAGTAGCAGCCTGTGCATACAGACTGATTTTTCTCATCTTCCAAACTGCTAGGTGCAGTTCCTTTTTTTTTTTTTCTTTTGCCAGAGTTGCACTAATTTTGTAACTCAACCTAAAATGCTTCTCAGGGGCATGGCAAGCTAATGCTGGTAAAAGACAAGGCTCTTCTCCAGGTAGAGATTTAGTGACATAATCTATGATTGATAGTGCCAAAGTCTGGGAATAATTCTCAACACATTGAAACATAGATGATTTAGTGAGTTCATTTAGCTTCTCCTCTGGCAAAAATGTAAAACCGACAGTGGCCATACTCCTTTGAATCATGCAGGATCACATAACACTTTCTACAGAAACAGGGCCACAAATGAGAATCCACTTTAATAAAAGATCCTACAGTGGGCTGCAGGGCAGCTTCAGTTGCTTCAACAACATATCTTTTATGAGGTATAAAAATATCTAATTTTAGTGCTTCCAAAGTGGACCCAAAGAAGCATATGGCACAAGCATGTCTCTAATTCTGACAGGAAGAGTAACTGCTATACACAGCTGTTTGCCAAGATACATAAGTTCAGAAAATGATAATTTTTTTTTTTTGCTTTTAACTCTGACAGTATTATTAACTACTCTTTTAGAAAAAGAGTATCAATCTATAATTTCTACTTGGAACTAATGACTCCTCTTCCCAAATCACCTCTCACTGTTGTTTGCTTTTAAACTGAACAATAGGAGGAACTTGACAGAATTTGGAATCTGTTCTTTCTTTCATTATTTTTTCTTTCATTATTTTTTATGTTGACAATAATTCTTTTTTAATACAATACATCCTGGCCATAGTTTTCCCTCCCTCCACTCCTCCTATCCCCCACCGCCTCCCCTCTCCATCAGATCTACTTCCCCTCCCCTACCTCTATACCTCTTCAGGAAAGAGCAGGCCTTCCAGCAATGACAGTCGTATAAGACAAAACAAGATACAATAAGACAAGGCCAAAGCTCTCATATCAATGCTGAACGAAGCAATGGAATAAGAAGAAAAGAGCCTCAAGAGCAGGCAAAAGAGTCAGAGCAATACTTACTCCTACTGTTAGAAGTCCCACAAAAACACCAAGTGAGCCAACACAGCATATATGCAGAGGACCTAGTACATGACTGTACAGTCTCTGTGCTTGCTGTTTCAGTCTCTGAGCCCATGCGAGACCTGCTAAGTTGGTTGGAATCTGTATTTTAAAGACAGCTAGAGACTGTAATCAGTTCTGTTTGATATCAAGTCCATACTTGTTTCACCCCCTTTTATCCTTTCACAATGATAAGAACTACAGAATCCAAACTCAGTTAATGTGAGTAAGAGTGTCTTGCTAATCTAAAACAGACAACCCTTGAGGCAGGGTGGTAGGTAATACTGCCACTCAGTCTGCTCTGCAGTAAATGAACCCAGAGTGATCACAGACCATGTTCTGCATCAAGTTCATACTGCAGCAGAGCCCAACACATTCCATAACCTGACTCTTCCAAAACTCCAATAGGATCTTCCTCTATTCATTCCTTCTATCTGATTGTCTTTTTGTTTTGGCTTCAAGAAAGAAGTACTAAATTGTGCGGTGGTGGTGCACACCTTTAATCCCAGCACTTGGGAGACAGAGGCAGGTGGATTTCTGAGTTTGAGGCCAGCCTGGTCTACAGAGTGAGTTCCAGGACAGCCAGGGCTACACAGAGCAATCCTGTCTCAAAAAACAAAACAAAAAACAAACAAACAAACAAAAAGGACTAAGAACTAATCTAGAAGCAATTTTATTTTGCTATTCCATTAGCATCTGCTTAGAGTAGTATTTAGATAAAACCATATGTGCTTACTGCTAGTTCATGTATATGAATTCTTATCAATGGAATTGTGGGTTTTAATGATAAGTTTTAAAAAACAGATCTCAGATTATATCAAAGAAAATTGAATGTAGAATGATAGTGGGAATGGTCTTGTGTCACCCAGCTCTTCTATGTCTGTATCAGAGATATCAACAATGAAAGCTAGTGTGTACTTAGCACTGTGAGCTAGCTACTGTTTAAGTTCTTTGGTTGGTGAGCATATGAAATCCATTGGAAACCATATGAACACTGTTTATATAATCAATCTCACACAATAGAAAGTCTTAAGGCATTAAGAATCTGCACTGTTTGACAAGGAGTTTGTGTGAGGCCAATGGTTGGATCCATACTTAACTGCCCCAGCATACCTGTCAGTTAAAGGACATAGAGCAGGGGCTTTAATCCTGTGGGCCATTACTAATTTGTGAGTCACATATCTGATATTTAGGATGTGATTCATAATAGTTGCAAGTTACAATTGTGATTTACCAACAAATAATTTTATGGTTGGGGGTTGAAACATGAGGAACTGTGTTAAAGGGCCACAACATTGCAAAGGTCGAGATCTATTAACATAGTCCTTTAAAAGAACTATTCAAATGGTTTGCTATCCAATATGTAAAAATAAGGGTGGGAGAAAACTAAAGTCATTTGGGAATGTACAAGGTCATGAAGAATTAGAGTAGATTTAAGAAGAAAATTCAGTGCAGGCATGCTTACTGTTTTGTAGCATGTCTGCTTTCAAATAAGAGAAGGGATATAAATATCTCCAACAACTCCAACTAAAAACATTAGATATACAGTTTCACTGTTAATACTAGAAGGTCATTTGTACCAATCAGAAATATCTGAAAATAACTTCAAAAAGCTTTGGTAATAGAGCAAAAGTCTTGTGTCTGGACATCTCCCCTGCCCCCTTTATGTAACTTGATGCCTTTTGGTTCAGGAGTCTGTAGGTATCAGGAACTAGGTAAAACAGGGGTATGAAGATCTTAACAGTTCCATGATTTCTAAGACAATCATCCCTTCTGACTGTTGGAACTAAACAACAATGCATTGGTGTGCATGTACCAAACTAAGAAAGCAAATATATCAAATATATGGGAAACACAAAATTAAAATGGGTGGTTAGGTTATGCATCTGAACTATACTTGTGCCCAGGCAGGCAGGCAGGCAGGCAGAGCAGCAGCAGCACAGAGTTGATCCACCAGACAGGCTTTTTCTGACCTTTCAAATGTTCACACATTTAATGGTGGCTTGGGGTTGGCTTAGCTCGGTTGTTATTTTTTCTTCTGAAACAGCTTTTTCCTCTTTAGTTAGGAAGGCAGAGCTCTGACTCTGTTGTGGAGAAAAAGCTATTAAAAGGAAATTGTGGTGTATAAAATGGAGACACTTTTTTGATCATATTTCAAAGGATTTGAAGGGAAAGACAAGAAAATCAATAAATGCACAGATTCTTTTACACTTTAAAAAGACAATTCTTTCCTTTCTGAGGTCTGCTTCTGGGTGATCCTGCTGTGAAATCAGTCCATAACACCAAGATTTAATGGAAATTTACTTGGCAAAATGTATAAAATAGTAAACACAGTAGTCAGGGTTCAGCTCCTTCCCCCCTGTTCTACCTTTTGATAAATGATAACACCTGCAATGAGAACCCACTGTTTCCCCCCTGCCATTTATTTACTTGCTACCTTGGTAGATGGAGTTGATAGTAAGTTTCAATTCTGTATATAAAATAGCATCCTTTAAAAACATCATACATAATAAAGTTTTTCATGTTTATATTTCCTGCAAGATAGAGTTTCTTTCTTGTCACTTGGCTTAATAAAGAATTTGTTGCTTATGTAATTCCCTAACAAAGGGAAAAGGACACAGTAACAATAAGACAACTGGTAGTCTCCATTTGAGATTTGAGGTTCTTTATTCTAAAATCTAAGGCATCTTGGAAATAAAGACATCCTTTGATATCAGAGAAATTTCTTTTAAACAAATATTTATCTCTCCAGTAAGTACAAAATAAAGACTCAGCCTCCCATAAATAAGCTATGAATTAGGAGTTTTGTCCCAATTTATGTATATGTTCTGATTTTTGCTAATAATATGCAAGTCTACTTTTTCTCATAGCTGTGCTTGATTAAAGATTTTTTATTTATCTTGAGAAACATAAAATTCAAGCATTTGGAAGAAGTAATATGAGAGATGCCATGCATTCTTATTGACTTCTCTCACTAGTACCATTTTTCAGACATACTAATGCAATAACTAGAAATGACAATGACACAGTCAAGACGCAGAAGATTTTTTAATAATGATGTGACTCAAGTTGTTACTTTATAGGGAAAGCTCCTGTTTGTTTGTTTTGTTGTTGGTTTTGTTTGTTTTTTTTTTCTATTTCAACCATTCCTTAACCCCTAGTTGCCAATAGATAGCACCCATTTGTAAATTTTTTTTCATTTCATAGGTGATACAATTGGAATCATATAATGATTTTGTCTTCTCAAATGTTACACACGATATCAAAAACAATAAGGCAAGTATCATATATATGGCTTAAAAAGCAAGTATCATACACATAGCTTGGATAGTAAGCACGTGTACACCAAGCATTGTGGTTTCACAGTTTTGTAGTCTGCAGATTTCGAGATCAAATGCCTGATTTGTTTAATTTCTAGTGAGGACCAGCACTTTGGCTTGCAGAAAACCCCCTTCTTATTGTATTCTTAAATGACTCATATTTCAAATTAACAAGGTCTTTGCTGTCCCTTCTTATAAAGGCACTAATCCAATTATGAACGCATCATATACATGATGCCCTCTTACTCTATTCACCAAACAGTAACACATTAAAGATAAGTGTCAACATACAAATCACAATGGGGAATAGAGGCTAATCACATGCTTCCAGCCCACAATATGTCTTAAGAAAATTTAGGGATTGTTTTTTTTTTTCATTTATTATAATTAATTTCTTTTTCCAGTCATTGTGTACTTCAATTTCAAATTGCTTTTAAAACTGAGTAGTAGTCTCAGCTATGGATGTACTATGTTCTATAACCCTTTATCTTCTTAAGAAAAGGTAAGAATTTCTATTTTTGTCTTGAATGAAGGACTAATTCTCTCTGTGTCTCTTTGTTTATCTTTCTCTCTCTGTGCCTTCCTCCCTCTGTTCTTTCTCTCCTGTCTCTGTATGTATCCACATGTAACTTTTCCCTTTTTTAAATAAATGCTTAGGGATATGACTTCTATATTATATATGCTCACCCTGTGAAGAAACTGACATATTGACTTTCAGAGCAACAGTACTGCTTTATATTTATGATTGTGAGTTTTCTTACATTTGTGAATTATGCTTTTAGTGTTGGGGCTAAGTTTCTTTTCCTTTTTTTTTTCAATATTTTCCTAAGCCATGTTTTATTTGCTTGGAGGCAGGCTCTCACTGTGTAGCTATTTCTATCCTGGAACTCAATATGTAAGTGAGGCTGGCCTTGAAATTCATTTACCATCATGTATAACTGTATGCTTTAGTTTCATAGATTTATATACAGACTGTAATCTACTTTGAGTTCTGTTTATATAAAATGAGTCTTATATTGACTTTTATTTTTTGACGATGTGTAGCCAATCATTCCAACATCAACTATAAAACAACAACAAAACAACAAATCCCTGACACAAAACACAAGAAAATAAACAAACAAAAACAAAAAAGAGGTTCTTCTCTGAGCAACATAATAACATTATTTTGGTTTTAATTGTTTTTCTAATGACAGGGAAGTCCAAATGAAGTACCGAGTCAATCTACCAATTCTAAAATGTTTTGTTAAGACATTGACAATTGCATTGTATATGCCATAGTATTTAGACAAAACCACAGTGCAAACTCTCCAATAATTTGCTAATTTATTTTTAACCTTTGTTCAGAATCTCAGAATCTCCTTGTCACAGTGACTTGACTCAGCTCACTGGGTAAATTTTTCCATGGAAGGCTACTCTTATTGACACCAAGATGATTAATTCTAGACCTTTGCCAGGATTTCTTTTATTTTCTCCATCATTTAAACTCTTATTTGTCATATTAGCAAAGATATTAAAAACTTTTCACCTTTCAATTGGCATATAGTTTTATCCTGGCAAATATCTGAATAGTTTACATATTTGAAATATGATTTTGGTTGTTCTAGCAGCTTGGCATCTGATTAGAATAGTGGAATTATCACTTGATATTATTGTCAGAGACCTGATCTGACAACTGGGTCAGGCTGCTTTTATGTGTTCAGATATGCAGAGTGGTTGGGAAAAGGGATTGACCTTCTTCCTCTCACATCAGACTGACAGAGCTCCAACTCATGAAATAAAAGGCAATCCTTATATGCCCAGGAGTTACGGTATAGCTGTGTCCTCTGGTAGTACTATGTCCAATTTCCAGAGAAACTGCCAAACTGATTTCCAGAGTAGTTGTACCAGCTTGTAGTCCCACCAGCAATGAAGGAGTATTCTTCTTTCTCCACAACCTCACCAGCATCTGCTGAAACCTGAGTTTTTTATCCTAGCCATCCTGACTGGTGTGAGGTAGAATCTCAGGGTTATTTTAATTTGCATTTCCCTGATGACTAAGGATGTCGAACATTTCTTTAGGTGCTTCTCAGCCATTCTGTATTCCTCAGTTGAGAAATCTTTGTTTAGCTCTGTACCCCATTTTTAATAGGGTTATTTGATTCTCTGAAGTCTAATTTCTTGAGTTCTTTGTATATATTGGATATTAGCCCTCTATTGGATATAGGATTGGTAAAGATCTTTTCCCAGTCTGTTGGTTGCTGTTTTGTCCTATTAACAATGTCCCTTGCCTTACAAAAGCTTTGTAATTTTATGAGGTCCCATTGTCAATTATTGATCTTAGAGCACAAGCTATTTGTGTTCTGTTCGGGAAAATTTCCCTTGTGCCCATGTGTTCCAGGCTAGTCCCCACTTTCTTTTCTATTAGTTTCAGTGTATCTGGCTCTATGTGGAGGTCCTTGATCCACTTGGACTTGAGCTTTGTACAAGGAAATAGGAGTGAATCAATTTGCATTCTTCTACATGCTAACTGCCAGTTAAGCCAGCACCAGAAGATGCCCCAACATGTAATAAGGACACATGCTCCACTATGTTCATAGCAGCCTTATTTATAATAGCCAGAAACCGGAAACAACCCAGATGTCCCTCAACAGAGGAGTGGATACAGAAATTGTGGTACATCTACACAATGGAGTACTACTCAGCTATTAAAAACAATGAATTTATGAAATTCTTAGGGAAATGGATGGATCTGGAGAATATCATCCTGAGTGAGGTAACCCAATCATAAAAGAACACACATGGTATGTACTCTCTGATATGTGGATATTAGCCCAGAAGCTCAGAATACCCAAAATGCAAGCCACAAACCCAAAGCAACTCAAGAAGAAGGAAGACCAAAGTGTGGATGCTTCATTTCTTCTTAGAAGGAACAAAATACCCATCTAAGGAGTTGCAGAGACAAACTATGGAGCAGAGACTGAAGGAAAGACAATCCAGAGACTGTTACACCTGAGAATCCTTTCCATATTCAATCATCAAACCCAGACAGTATTGTGGCTGTCAGCAAGTGCTGGCTGACAAGAGCCTGGTGTAGCTGTCTCCTGAGAGGCTCTGACAGTGCCCTACTAATACAGAAGCAGAGACTCACAATCATCCATTGGACTGAGCATAGGGTCCCCAGTGAAGGAGCTAGAGAAAGGACCCAAGGAACTGAAGGGTTTGCAGTCCCTTAGGACAAACAACAATATGAACTATCTAGTACCCTCGGAGCTCCTAGGGACTAAACCATCAACCAAAGAGCACACATGGTGGGACTCATGGCTCCAGCAGCATATGTATAGCAGAGGATGGCCTAGTGGTCATCAATGGGAAGAGAGGCCTTTGGTCCTGTGAAGGTTTATGCCCCAGTGTAGGGGAATACCAGGGCCAGGAAGTGGGAGAGGGTCGGTTGCTGAGCAAGGGGAGAGGGGAGGAAGCAGGGTTTGTTTTTTGTTTTTGTTTTTAGAGGGATAACCAGGAGAGGAGATATCATTTGAAATGTAAATAAAGAAAATATCTAATAAAAAAAGAGGCGACCCTTAGATAGCTCACTACATACCCAGTCTCTCTATTTGATTCAAGGTAAATGTTCAAGTTATGTGGATTATGGGTATCTGCAATCTAATGGTCTCAGATATACTTCCTCTTCTCAATCCTACTCTCCTCTGAGTTCACCAAGAGAGTTGCTAAATCACCTTAAAGATTCAGAAGACTGGCATCATCTCAATCCTTCCAGTGAACACTCACACTGAATGCATTCCTTCAAGGTCGTAGACTCATATTTATACTTAGAGCATGCATCCCTGATCATACAGGAGGGCTTGTGGTCCTCTTCTTAACAGATAAAGAAAAGTTGATCTAGGTCAGACACAACAAACAAGAGGTGTTTTGATCTTTGAGAAAGCCATAGATAGTTTAAGTTTCCTATACATATTTGACCTGCAAAACAGTATTTACGATGCTCATATAACCGTTTGTTTTTATTGTACTCTAATATGAAGAAGAAAAATCCATATTTCTGCAGTTTAAAAAAAAATGTTGAATTAGGAAAGGAGAATGACACAGTCAAGGCCTTATCAGAATTCTCCTCCAGGTTCATTTACAGTTTATCATAAGCAGCATCACAGACGAGGCTGAGAAAGGCCGGCTTCAGTTCTGAAGGCTGAGAAAGGCCAGCTTCAGTACTGGAATTGTTATTAAGCAGCTTCTTAAATTTATCTTTTAAAGACATTTTTTTTTCAGAGCTGTTAAAGACAATACCAAGAATGTTCTTCCATATCACCAATGTACAATCAGTGGTTCCTGGGTTTTATCTCCATTCCCGAGGTCCCAAGCTAGTCTGGTGAGTTATCTATGTGTCTTATTCTCAATCATTGAAATAAATGTTTCTATAGAAACTCAGTAATTTCAAGATTGAATGGAACCACAGTGCCCTGAAGACAGAAAAGTAACATGGAGCAAAAGGCAACATTTTTGTGGCAGACATCCGAGCCTGTAGTGAGTAGGGGAATCTCTTTCCCTTCATAGAATGGCAAATTTTGTCGTAATAGTATTGCCATCTTTGAAATCTTTTTCAAAGTCACATATAAAAAAAAAACTCAAGAAAGGGTAAAGCAAATCTATTTGGGGGTAAAAATGTATTAATTTTCTAGTCTGCATTCTGTCTGTTATCTTTATAATTACTGGTTTGATTTTACTTCAGGATACAAAAAGTTCTTTAAAATAGTTTTCTATGTTAAATTGTGACAGCTGCTTTGATTTTGACAGACATCCAGTGAAGTGTTTCCGATGCAGTGTGACAGTGCCAGCCAGGATGCTAATTGCGTCTTTTGTCGCAAAATGCTACATGTAACATTTCAAACGGAATCCAAACACCAGTGTGACTATCATTTTTTTCACTCTACAATAGAAATCTAAAATATTAGCATTCATTTTGTCTTTCTCAGTTTCTTAATTGACTATTTCAACTGTACACACTGATCCCGTTAACGGGCACTATCAGTTAACTCGACAGACCAATCAAATATGCCTGTTATCAACGACGTATTAAAGACTAGTGCATTTACAAAGAAGATACTTATAAATTAGTTTTTGTTTTAAGCATAAAATTAATTTGACAAAAAGCCAGTATCACTTTTCTACTGAACGATAAAATATAACTTCAAGTTTGAAGGAATTACAATATTTTGTTATAAAACAACAGAAATTAATCATTCATGCCAAAGCTAAAGTTTCTACAGTTCATCCTCTTTCACCTTTTTGGACAGGAATGTTATTTCTTTATTAATTGCAACAGTGTTTAGGATAAATTGTGGTTTGCGTCCATATATTTAAGCACTTATAGATTGATTTCCTAAGTATCACAGAACTTCATCAGTGCTAGCTCAGTGGTGAACTCCTTTCTTTGGAGTTGTATTATTTCAGAATGTTTTTAAGACAATGTAAACCTGTTATCACCAACAGATACCTGGTTGCTTGCCCCTGCCATTTTCCTTATCACTGACTACATGAGAATCATTTATCTGGAATGATTGTGTCTTAAAAACATTGTGATAATTTTGCCATAATATTTGAGTTTATTTTTTTATCTTGTGGTTCTATTCTGATTGCTTGAAATAGTTTTTGAATGTCTCTACCCACTTTTCTGAGACTGCAGTATTGCCATGTACATAATATCAACATACCTCTCAGATTTGTTTTCACACAGTTGCATCTTTGAAAACTCTGTCCCCAGCAACTAGCATTGTATAATATCTCAGAACTTTTAGTCAGAGTAAAATATCCATTTTTCATTATTGATGGTTTCATGGAAGAAAGAAAGGTCTTAAATGATTAAGAAGATACTGATTATCAGATGTTATCAAGTATTGAAGGGACTTTATATCCTACATTCAGTGTTTAGTACCTTGTAGCATTGTTATCACTACTGGACCAAATAATACATTTTCCACTTTATTGCATCGTCTTAATCACAGGTTGTTCACAGAGACATGACTCGTGCTTTGAGCTTTGACTCTTACCCAAGTATGTGACCTTCAAACTTCTGTTATTCTCTCTCTTATTTTTGTCTTTGCATTCCTCTTGAATAGCTTTGTCTCTTTTATAATTTTAATTATTCTGATGGCCTCCTTCAAACCTAGATCTATTTCCTAAATACAGTTTTCAATAATATATTCTAACAACTGTGATTTTTAACGGATCCTCCAGAATACTGCAGAATATCTTGCTTTCCAGACTTCTTTTCCTTCGTTAGTTTAAAATATTGTAATGATTTCCTTTATCCCCATCCATCTCTCCTATTGTGATGGCTAGTCCTGACTGCCAGGCTGATGTATTGAGGCATGACTAAGAGATTATTAAAAGCACATTTCTGGGTGCATTTCTCAGAACATTTCCAGAGACAACTAGATCACAATGGCTCTGCTCCTGTCTATGGTTTAGCTCATTAATGGATTAAAACCTTAGCATACTATTGGAAAATGGTGGGGTAGTGAACATAAGGCTTTATTTTTAAGGAGTTGGGTGTCTAGGAACATAGCTTTCAAGAGATTATCTTGGCCCAAGCTAATTTCTGTTACTGTGATTGCTTTGCTGTCAACACAAGGCAAGCAGTTGTGTGCTCAAACATCCTTTCACCATGTTGATCTGCTGTAATATGACCCAGAAACTTCGTGACCACCCGACCTTGAACTGAGGGTTCTCATAAATGGTAATCCAAAGCCAATCTTCCTTCCCTTACTTGTTTCTGTTATCTGTTTGTTACAGCAATTAGAAAGCTAACACAGAAAAGGAATTAAAATGTGTAATTTTTTTCTATAGTTTTGCATATTAAAGTTTGGATATTTTTATCATTATAACAACACTTTCTTATTTTGGCAAAATTATTTCCTGATAACAATAGACACATCTTTACTTTTTAAAGTAGGCATCTAACAAACATTTTCTTAGAGTTCCTTTTTAAATTTTTGAAATTAATTTGTCTTATTCTTCTACTGGTGCCATACTCTTTATTTTTGTTATTTATTGTTAATTTTGCTTATTTTTTTTGAAATTTCATGTAATTTTTTTTTTTTAGATTTTATGTACCCCACCCTGGTCAATCTCCTTTCTTCTCTAATTACCCAACTTATTGTCATCATAAAATAATTTTTAAAAATCCAAGTCTAGGTTGTGCTGTTCATATCTTTTTAGGTATATGTCTATCCACTGATGAACTATCAACATACCAGGAACCACAAGTTTAAAAGAGAACTGATTCTTGCTTTTCCAGTGACTATTGATAGCCACTAAGTTAAGGGTGGGACTTTGTTTGCACTATAGCTTTCCTTGTTGTGATTTTATTTGACTTAAATGTGTATTAGTGTTCTGCATGCTGTCACAAATAGTGCAAGTTCATGTGCCATAAGTGCACACTTAACACTCATGCAAGTGTAAGCTGCACTATTACGTTCAGAAAATAGTTTCCTCCCAGTTATTCTACAACTCTGACTCATACAATCTTTCTGTTTTCTCTCTCAAAATGATCCTTGATAATGGAACAAGAAAGTGCTGTAGATGTCTGATATATAATGGAGTATTCCACACGCTTTTGTTCTTTGAAACTTGGCAAGTTATGGATCTCTGTATTCATCATCATCTGTACAATACAGTGATATAGAAAGGTAAAGAAGGTTGTTACTAACATCTTTTTCACATCTTACCACTTGACAAAGCCTTTTGCATGCTAAAATCTGTTCTTTATATTTTTCTTACATCTTGTCAGACTTATACCTTTTCAATAAGAGAGATGTTAAGAGTATAAATCACAGCTCATTCCAAACCTGCTTTAAAAATAAAATAAAACAAAACAAAAATAGTGCCCCAAATGTCTCATTGTCTTAGAATATAAGACTATCCTTATTCCTCAGACTTTTTCTCTGTGCATGGTGGGGCCCTTCTACCTGCATCCATCCAGATTCCATTTGTCAGTCATTCCTTTATTTGTCATGTCCTGAAGATTGTTCTTTATAATCAAAAGTACATAGTTTACAAAGTATTTTTTCATGTACTGGCAAAGAAAATAACATAGCAGGCCAATTTAAAGGGGAAGAAGAAAATTATATGGAGACTAATCACAGTGATTCACTTACTCTGTAATTAATAAAGAAAAGAAAAAGAGTCATTATTCCTAGAAATTTTCTTCAGTGCACGTTGTTATTGTATTTAAGTGCTGGAAAACGTGTTAGTTGTAGTTTTTAAAAACTTTGAGTTTGCAGTGACTTATAAATATAAATAAATGTACATCATTATTTATATGACCACATTCCTGGTAAGGAACTGCTATTATGCACAATACAGCAAGTCTCTGTGTTTAAATGAGATCGAGTCCTGTTTCTGTAGAAATGTCAAAATTTTCACAACTTTAACAGAAGTTAAAACTGCCATCTTGCCTTTTTCAGTTTTATTTGACTGCCTTCATTCTCTAACAAAACATCTTGCATTCAGTGTTTATTTATTTGCCCATTTACTTATTATTTGTGCATGTATGTATATGAGATCATACATAAATATGAGCACAGGCACTTGTGTATGTCAAAAGACAACTTGTAGGAGACTGTTCTCTCCTTCCACATATGAGTTCCAGGGCTCTAACTCATAAGATTGTATTAGGCATGTGTTTGGTGTAGTGTGTGTGTGTGTGTGTGTGTGTGTGTGTGTGTGTGTGTGTGTTTGGTATATTATGTGTAAGACTGGTAAAAAGTGCTTTGACCTGCTGAACTGAGCCATCTTGCCAACAATCAAAGCACTATATACTATTTTTATTGTTGTTACTTTTGGTATTAGCATAAACATCAGAGTATAACTCGACAGGATGCACTTTGTGAAACTGGAAGAAAAGGAAGCAATGTTTCTACAAGATGGTTGTGAGACTAAGAAAACACTAACATCTGTCTTCTCTTATAAATCTCTTAGCTCAGTCTTGTGCTTTCTGCACAAAGCCCTCTCTGTGTAAAAAGTCCCTTTCAATACCTTCCAATTACTTACCATAGAACCAAGGGACCAAACATTCTAGATTTTCATTAAGTTAGAAGTTTGTTACAACACTCCATGTCAATTACAGCTTAAGTCTTAAGATGTTTTGTTTATGATGTAAAATGTGTCTGTGCATGCGTTGGGGGAGGGTGTGTGAACGTGTGTATGTGTGTATGGTGTGTTAGGAATGTGTTGGGTGTATTACGTATGTGTGTTTGATATAGTGTATGAGTGTGTGTGTATATGTGTGTGTGTGTGTGAGAGAGAGAGAGAGAGAGAGAAAGAGAGAGAGAGAGAGAGAAAGAGAGAGAGAATGTGTGATGTGTGTTTGGTGTATTATGGCTTTGTTACCTATTTTGTTTTGTTTTGTTTAACATCAGCTATTACAAAAATATTTATAAAATTCATTTATTTAAAAGTCTTCACCTAATTGTGACATAAAGCTGGAATGAAAAGCCTGGCTGATGTATGCATTATGTCTTAATGAAAGTCATGTACAATGCTGCCTGTTCACTGGCCGACCAGTCACCATCTTATTGTAGAACATCATGTAACATTATTTAAAAATTAAGATACTTTTAAAAGATAATATAATTAGTACTATGTACTAAACATTGGAAGCTGTCAGGTGACAGTATGTGCTCTCTATGAAAAATGGGTTACTTTTTGTGTCAAAGGGAAGTCAGTTATGTGTCAATAGAGAATTGTTTTTATTTTAAATTAATTTATACAAGTTCGTAATGTCAGAAATAAGATTCAGAAGACAGAGCAGTTAGTCTTATAGTATTAATAGAATAACTATAGTAACTTTCAAAATTCTCTACCTTTCCATTCATTTTCATAATTACAATACTGAACATTTCTAAGGAAGCAGTTTTTACACTCATGTAAGTTGTGTTTATGGATGCTTTAGGGACAGAGGATTGAATCTGCATGAAATCATCACATTTCCCTAGATGTCACCATGAAATTGGCACTTTCCCCTGTAAATTTCCATGAAATTACACAATTATTGCATCTTTGTCTCTGGATATCTTGCTTTAAAAAATAAATGAGATTGAGCCACCCCTCATAGCTAAGTTTTGGGTCTAGCCTCTGATTTATGACTCTGTAAATTAATCATAGGAGGAAAATGCATACATTTTACATAAAAATTTTTAAGGGTGCATCTAATTAAATGTCTAGGATCAATAATTAAAGATGTAATTTAATGTCTGTCTATTTCCTGTGGGTGCCAAACTGTGGCATAAGCAAGTTATGTCCCTTTGCCAGTCTCACAGCTCATAGTAACTGCTGTCACCAAACAATTCATATGAAATCTCATCAAGATTGTCTAAACTAATAAAAAATATCAGAATGGAGGGCAATTTCTCTTGAATTGTCTGCAAAAATGTTCTTCCAAATGTGTTTTACAATAGATGATACCACTCCAAACACACAAAACTGTACAAATCCTTGCCCTTCATACTTATATGGTGAAGTGCAGTCTGTTCAAAGTTCTCAACCCTCCTTCCTCTGCCTTTAGATTATTGAGATTACAGATGCATATCATTAAGCGTAGCACCCAGTCCCTTTTAAAATATAATTTTTATTAATCTCAGTAATTTTTGAATGGGAAATATTTTATTTTGAGACCAGTCTGACCTTAACCTTTATTAGAGAAGGGCCACATGTGGCCTTGAACATCTGAATTTTATGCCTTTATCTCCCCAGTACTGATATTCCTACTACATTGGCTTATGCATGGTGGGAATCAAACCCAAGGCTTCATGTGTGTTACATAAAACTATTGAAGCTTAGCTTTATCTCCAAGTTAGGATATCTTTGACTAAAATCTTTTCTTTCAGGTTAGGTTTATATATTGCCATATCATTAACATTGAAATCAACAAAGAAATTACTATACCATTACTATGGGTTTGAGATATGATCTGTTTTTTTTTTTTATTAGATGTTTTCTTTATTTACAATATCTCCTTTCCCAGGTTCCCCTCCAAAAAAAAAGAAAAAAGAAAAAAAAAAGAAAAAGAAAGAAGAAAAGAAAAAATAAAAACTAATACAAACCCCTGTTCCCTTCCCTGCTTCCCTATGCTCCTGCTTCCCTCCTGCTTACTGGCCCTGGCACTCCCCAACACTGGGACATAGAACCTTTAAAGGGCCAAGGGCCTCTCCTCCCATTGATGACCAACTTGGCCATCTTCTGCTATACATATGCTTCTGGAGCCATGAGCCCCACAATGTGTACTCTTTGGTTGGTGGTCCCTGGGAGGACTGAGGGTACTAGTTAGTTTATATTGTTGTTCGTCCTAAGGGGCTGCAAACCCTTCAGCTCCTTGGGTTCTTTCTCTAGCTCCTTCATTGGGGACCCTGTGCTCAGCCCAATGGATGGCTGTGAGCCTCTACTTCTGTATTAGTCAGGTACTGTCAGAGCCTCTCAGGAGACAGCTATATCAGGCTCCTGTCAGCCAGCACTTATTGATATCCACAATAGTGTCTGGGTTTGGTGATTGAATATGGGAAGGATTCCCAGGTGGAACAGTCTCTGAATTGTCCTTCCTTTAGTCTCTGCTCCATAGTTAGTCTCTAAAACTGCTTCCATGGGTATTGTGTCCCCCCTTTTAAGAAGGAATGAAGTATCCACACTTCTTCCTTCTTCTTGAGTTTCTTATGGTTTGTGGTGTGTACTTTGTATATTCCGAACTTCTGGGCTAATATCCACTTATCAGACAGTGCATACCATATGTGTTCTTTTGTGATTGGGTTACCTCACTCAGGATGGCATTCTCCAGGTCCATCCATTTCCCTAAGAATTTCATAAATTCATTGTTTTTAATAGATGACTAGTACTCCATTGTGTAGATGCACTACATTTTCTGTATCCATTCTTCTGTTGAGGGACTTGTGGGTTATTTCCAGTTCCTGCCTATTATAAATGAGGCTGCTATGAACATAGTGGAGCATGTGTCCTTATTATATGTTGGAGCAACATGTCATCTTCTGGGTATATGCCTAGGAGTGGTATAGCTGGGTCCTCTGGTAGTATTATGTCCAATTTCCAGAGGAACACCAAACTGATTTCCAGAGTCATTGTACCAGCTTGCAGTCCCACCAGCAATGAAAGAGTGTTCCTCTTTCTCCACAACCTCACCAGCATCTGCTGAAACCTGAGGTTTTTATCCTAGCCATTCTGACTGGTGTAAGGTGGAATCTCAGGGTTGTTTTGATTTGCTTTTCCCTGATAATTAAGAATGTTGAGCATTTCTTTAGGTGCTTCTCAGCCATTCAGTATTCCTCAGTTGAGAATTCTTTGTTTAGCTCTGTACCCCATTTTTAATAGGGTTATTTGTTTCTCTGGAGTCTACCTTCCTGAGTTCTTTGTATATATTGGATATTAGCCATCTATCAGATATAGGATTGGTAAAGATCTTTTCCCAATTTGTTGGTTGCCGTTTTGTCCTATTGACAGTGTCTTTTGCCTTACAGAAGCTTTGCAATTTTATGAGGTCCCATTTATTGATTCTTGATCTTAGAACATCCCTTCATGATAAAAGTCTTGGAAATATCAGGAATTCAAGACCCATACTTAAACATAGTAAAAGCAATATACAGGAAACTTGTAGCCAACATCAAACTAAATGGAGAGAAACTTGAAGCCTTAGTGATAAGTGTAATTTGCAAAGTGCTTTAAAACCTTCAGTTTATATGATTTTTTTAGTCATTTATCCTTGGTATTAAGACAAACATAAGTAAAATGGCAAGAGACTTGAACATCCTTTTAACAGAACAGAAATATGCAATGTAGTCATTTTCATATGTTCATATACCTGTGTGTGCCTTTAAAAGGCAGGGTGTTAAAACTGGTTTATACTTGTCTACTTTCAACAAGTATCAAAGCATGATCATAGCAAAATCATGTTGTCAGAATTAAATACCTGAAAGAGATACAGCACTTCCTTTTCTTCATAGATAAAGGTACCAGCATACACTGTTCATTGACAATTACTATAGCATGAAATTCAAACAAAGTTATATTATTTTAATATTACAGTTGTAAAAATAACATGTGCATGGGTATATATCTATACAGACAATCTGAAATCATAGGAAACCTGTCTGGTCTTTGAGGAATATGCTGACATTTATTAATTTGTTATTACAAATGAGACAATCATAGTCAGCAAGACGTACCAACTTGTACAAGGTCACCAGGAACTTAGTAAGTTGTGGCTTAAATATATATATACATATATATATATTTATTGCACTGTTCATCAGTTTTTTTAATTGGCAGGTATAGAGTAGACTTTATATGTATTGCTGATAATTGATTTGATAAGTGTAACTGGATAGACAAGTAGAGCCTGTGGAAATAAAATTCACTGTGCTTAACTATAGAAAATCAGTAAATTTGATTTTAATCTGTCTTGGAGGGCTGACTAGCTCTCAGTCTATCTTACCAGATTGCTTAGTCCTGAATTAACAATACACCTGTGAATTATTGCTGACAAACATTTGACACAGATGCTGTCTCTTTGCCTTTTTCAATATATTTCAGCTGTGCTTTGTTGTGGAAAACGATTGAAACCACAGAGGACCCCACCCTCTGATTACTGTGAGTGACGTTTCTGGTCTTTGTAGCATCTGTTCAATTCTCTGTTTTGTCAGCATTTGTTTCCAGTGACTGAGGTTTCAGAAAAGTATATTCTTCTTGACAGAAATCAAGGGATGCAATGGCACTGACATTTCTGTGCATTTCAACTGAAAGATAGAATAGTCAGATGCCATAATGGGATTTGTGTTCTTATCTATGGAGTAATTCAGCCTGAAAGAAAATCTTTCCAAATGATACTCTCTTCTCCTGTAAACCTTAGTATCTTTAGGTTTTAGCAACACAATTTGCTGACATTAATTTTAACACAGCCACCTAAGTTCTTCAATTCAAATTTTAATTCATGGGATAGTCAGTAATAGTCATTCTAACTTTCACTCAACACCAGGGCTCTCTCCCTCGCTTGGATTTCAAATTCAGAATAATGGCTAATGTTTGCATTAAGGCAACATTCCAGTACTGAAGTGAAACCATACTTCAAAAGGAGAATTAGCTTGGAGTCTTCAGTGTTTGTGCACAATGCTACTTATGGAAACAGACTTACGGATTTAGTGGATCCTGATTTTATTGATACATGAGATTTTAATATCTTCTAACATTTCTAATATCTGCCCCATACTCCCAACCTATTGGAAATTTACATCACTTGCAATGTACAAAATACTCTGTTGTTTTGAGATGAATCCCTACTTTCTAGCACTACAACTTTCTAGCACATTCACTTTCTCAGTTTGAATGAATGCATGTTAATTGTAACATATATGGGTTCCATTGTGATATTTTCATAATGCATATAGCACACTTGAAATTAGCAACCTCTGCTCCCTTATTCTGTCCATTCATTCCCTTGTCCTTTCCTCTGCTCATGGATTCTTACCTCATTTTTAAAAGGTGTAGATTCTTCACCTGAAGAAAACCTGTGAAATTTGACACTCTGCCTTTTGTTTATTTCCTTCATATTATGATTTCTACTACTAACCATTTTTTCCTGCAAATGCAAATGTTAGTTTCTTCCTTTTAAAAATTTTCTTGATTTATTTATTTTATGTGTATGGATTTTTTGCCATAGGTATATCTGGGCACCATATATGTACCTGGTGCCCATAGAAGTCAGAGTAGGTGTCAGATCCTCTAGAACTGGGCTTACAGATATTTGTGAGCCAGATGGGAATACATACAAAAGTCTATAGGCAGACAGTATGCAGAGAGCAAGAGACCTTGAAATGCTCAGTCCTAAATGGGATCCCTCCCTTTCTCTCCTCTCAACTTACAAATCCCTGGGGAAGAGGAGACAGAAAGATCCAGAGGGGATAGAGAACACCAACTAGGTTCTCTAACCAACATGAGCCATGCTCATATGTACTGACACAGACTGAGGTAGCATGCACAGGGCCTGCACAAGTCGATTCCAGGTCCTCTGAGCTTATTTTATGGTTGTCAGCTTAGTGTTTTATGGGATTCCTGAGTCTATTAATGACTGGGTCTGTGATTTTTGTGTTTTCTCTTGGGCTTTTTTCCTCTTCTGCTTTCTTCCTATTCCAATGTGTTAGTTTTTTTTATCTTGTTATGTTTTATTTTATTATATTTTTATTATTATTATCCCTTAGAAAGCTGTTTGTTTTCTAATAATAAACAGAAAGCAATTGAATCTGGATGGGAGGGGATGTAGAGAGAACCTGGGAGAATTGGAGAGAAGGGAAACCATAATCAGGATATATTATGTAAGAAAAATTCTATTTTTCAATAAAAGGAAAATAAAAAGAAATGGCCAGTTATAGGGTCCCCAGTGAAGGAATTAGAGAAAAGGCCAATGGAGCTTAGGGGTTTGTAGACCCTTAGGATGAACAACAACATGAACTAACTAGTACCCTCGGAGCTCCCAGGGTCTCAACCACCAACCAAGGACTGCACATAGAGGGGTCTGATTGTTCAAGCAGCATGTGTATGGTAGAGGATTGCAAATTCAATCATCAATAGGAGGAGAGGACCTCGGCCCTGTGAAGGTTCTATGCCCCAGTGTAGGGGAATGCCAGGGCCAGAAAGTGGGAGAGGGCGGGGTGGCAGGCATGGGGAGGGGGGAGGCAACAGGGGTTTGATTTTGTTTGTTTTTTTGTTTTTTGGAGGGGAAACTGGGAAAGGAGAAATTCGCATGTAAATAAAGAAAATATCTAAAAAAAAAAAAAGAAATAAGGTAGAAAACAGATTAGCCTTAAATAGCTTGTGGTACTTGAACTTAGTGGTAAATCCACCCTTAGTCTAAAAAAAGAATAAAAAACAAGAAAAACCCTATAACCATGCAATGGAAAGTCAAAGAGATATAGAGACATATATATGAGTTCCATGGCAAAAGATTTAAAACTGAGCAATAATCAAATAAAATGGGTGACTGGAGAGATGGCTCAGTGGTTGAAGCAATTACTGCTCTTGTAGAGACTAGGATTTAGTTGTCAGCTCATAACCATCTGTAACTCACTTTAGGGAATCCAAAGCCCTTTGCTGGCTTCCATGGTTATCAGGCATGCACATGGTACATGTATGCATGTAGACAAATACTCATGCACAGAAACATACATCTTTAAATTAAAAGTATGATTTCATAGCAAAGTTATAAATTATAAAATAGTATCCCTATACCCATAAGGATAGGGGATTTAATAATAAATAAGTAAATAAATAAATAAATAAATGGAAAAGTTAAGTGAAGAATTTTTGAAAATAATTTATAAAGATGAGGAATAACTTTGCCATGGAAAAACTAGTTCTAGAAGACAAAAAAAAGTATTCCTCATATGTGTCATGAAGTAAGCAATTGACTGCTACCTAGTGCAACATTTTTGAGAGTGATGCACACGAATTATTGCAGTAACTGCAATATAGACCTTTCCTATTGGCTTCTCCAGGAACCTTGACTTTGTTGGCATGGGGTCTGCACATCTTTTAGAGTTATCTTGGCAGTACATTTCGTCATGGTCAAGATATGGATTGAGATATGACTGAAAGAACACTGAATAATTTGATTGACATGTGAACCCATTTGAATCTGGATTTCACTTCTGGAGGGGAAAACCCAAGTACAATAAAAAGGTAGAGAATATTGAATTCAATCCCTTTTGCTTCCCATGGACTTGCTTGAGCCAGAACATCTGTATTCTCAGCTTGGACTGAAGCTCTCAGCTGTCCTGTTCTCATGACTTCTGAAAGGGATTGACAATCCAGCTGCTTAATGTCTCCAGTCTGCAGATAGCCATATTTCTTATTGCCTATGATCATGTGAGCCAATTACTTATATTAAAAGTAAACATATACCCTCTTGTATTAATCTGTAGAGAACCTAAATGTGTCATCAATATTATCTCTCAGGTAATGAAGTCATTATCTTTTATTCAAATTTTATCACAAAATATTGACAGAAAATACTATTAAATTATTTCAGGGATGGATTTGAAGGTAAAGGCACTTGCCATCAAACCTGAAAACCTGAGTAAAATTCCCAGAATCCAAATGGGAGGATAGGAAACACAGGAAAGGGGAAACAATTTTCCTGTTCCCTGAGGGCCAGCTGTGTGCTATGACATAGACATGTGTGTCTTTCCCTCAACACAGTAAACAAGGGGGAAATCACCAGGAAGATAAAACAGAGACATTCTTATAACATAAGCATAAGTCTACCCCATAAACATCCCCAAACTTCTTTACAACCTACAATTGAGAGCACACCATGCTGCTCTTATTTTAGAGCAGCCCACTCCAGTGTCTCTTTGGAATACTTGCTTTACTAAGCTTTGCACCTGTTACTTTGATAAATTAACACATGTCTGAACTGTGCCCATTGACTATATTCCTTCCTCCAGAACAGAAAAAGAGGAGCCCCCACAACATTGCTGTCAATCTCTCTGCTTTTTTAATCCTAATGCTAAATTTTAATGCCTAAAATCACATGACTATCTTACTTCAGAATGATGCTTGTGTCTTTCTTCAGAATTGTAGCCATTCCTACATTATTTTCCCACTGGTAACAGATGCGTAAATGTAGACGGGGCTCTAGGGATCAGTCTCACTACAGGAAGTACCACACCTACTGTGAGTAAAATTGGCTCACCTCAAGAACTATAGTCTGACTGCTACTCTTGGAATAGAATTAGATTCCAGTTCTGATAATTTAGGCTCCTATCTAAATCTGCATATGTGTATGTCCTTGGTTTTGTTTCACTTTAAGTTGTTACATCTTTACCTAGTTTTGTCTAAAATTATAAAATCATCTTTCTTTCATTGTAATTCTCTCTCTCTCTTGCTCTCTCTCTCTCTCTCTCTCTCTCTCTCTCTCTCTCTCTCTGTTTGTGTGTGTGTGTGTGTGCGTGTGTGAATGTGCCTGAGAAGAGGACATTGAATCCTTTGAGGCTGGAGTTCAAGGTGGTCATTAAACATCCAAAATAAGTGCTGGTAACCAAATTCAGGTTCCCTGTAAGAACAGTATGAGCTCTGATCTTCTGAGACATCTCTTCAGTATTCTTCCACTGAGACAGATTAATTTTTTAACTACTGTCTTACAATTTACTTTCCAGTAAATGCCACGTTAACTCTTAGCAGTTGAGATGGTTGCAGGATATGAAAATGGTTTTGCAAAAGTTACAGCGTGGATGACATAAAGCCTAACCATTGTGTGCTGTGGCAACCATTGCTGTGACTGCTTCATCTGCAAGGGAAATTATTTAAATTATGAGAAAAACACATCAAGTCTCTTAGGGGAAGATGGGTATTGATAATGAGCCAAGGCTTGCAGTCCATCAGTTGCTAGTTGCATGTTTTGTTCTCATAGGCTAGCTCTTCTAAGCCTTAAGGGTTAGAATTACCAATTGATAGAAATACTATCAAAGTACACTTCCCCAAGTAGAGGTCTAGAAACCAGGCTTCTTCTGCACTGTGTAACTTAAGGAATTCCTGCTATTTTGGGTAATGCTCAAGACAATTCTTATGTCAGTATTATGCCCTCCCCCCAAAAAAATCCCTGCCAAATGGGAAGACACAAACAACTCTTCTTGAAAATAAGAATTTTTCTTTCTTTTTCTTTTTTAAGTGCTGCTATTAAACCCAGCATGGGAGATGATCTGTACCAGGATCTTCATCAATCAGATTAACTACTTTCCAAGATGAGAACAGACGAGGCACAGTGTGAGGCTGAGCAGATATTTATCAAAAGCCATATTAATAACCACGTTCAGCATTTTCCTGACAGTTCCATCCGAGATTCCATGTTTAACATTTGAGTATCATATGTTTTTGTCAAGAAGAGGCTGCTAAGAACATCAATTAATTAATTCCTTTGAAGTACAGTTCAGAAAGGTAATAAAGTAACCAGTCCCTAAGGCCACAGCCAGAAATGGTAAGCAACATTCTGGAGCTAGACAGTTTGTTACCTTGGAGAGAAATTAAAAGAAAAATGTCTCCTTGGGATCACCTGAGAATAAGTTCTGATACATTTTACAAGGCCCGTAAGGTATATGTGCTCCTATTCATGTGTAGCCACAAATATATCATGAACGGCCTATGTGCATCATTGTTTATCCAGTGCAGATATAACTCATTTACTAGAGTACAGGTTAACAACAACAGCAAAAAGGAATGAATTCTTTAATTTATCTAAATGGGGTGGAAATAGGACAAAATTAAATTTAGAAAAAATAATGAGAACAATTTTATATTATTAAGATTATCAACCACACTTCAGTGTTGGAGAAAATTAATTTGGTGGATTAAAAAAGTGCCAGCTCATAAAAATTATCACTTCACCTCATGCAGTTCAGTGTATGGAAGAAATTTATGGCTTGTCACAGCAATATGTAGGGTACATATATCCAAGGATTTGTTCTTCCATCTTCACAAGCACATCACAGACATTGCTAATGTAGTTCTCTTTTTAATGATGTCATATCAGACTACAATAAACTCAGGGTTTCCTTGTGTAAGCCAGGGGACAAGCTAAAGTGAGACATGAAATGGCGTAGCGCAACAAGACTAGCATGTGTTGGTTCAGACTCCTCTCATACAGGGCATTTTTTCAGTCTGGAAGCCTAACTCCTATGAATCATTTAGAATGTCCTCCTTCTGCATTTTTAGGTCTTCCCTGTTTTGGACAGTTGTCCAAGCTTAACAACAATAATAAGAAAAACAACAAAAATCTGTGTATTTTTTGTTGTGCATTGTAAATTACTTCATAAAAAATACAGAATGCTAGAAAGTGGCATAGCTTGGAGTAAAAGCTCTCCAAAGGAGGAGGAGGTTGGCTGTGGCAATTCCAATACTGAATGTAAGGTACATGAGCACTCTGATGTCCAATGAATTACAGCTCTCAGTTACTGGGTGCCTATGCTGAATCTTGAACCATAACCATCTTGTTATTGCCCTCTGAGTCTATATCCACTTTGCTTCTGATTACTTGACATCCCCTGCCTGTTCTTATACAAGTCAATTTTTAGATGATTTAGATTTCTCTTCTTCCAGGAGAGAAGCCTGGACATCAGTGGGTACTTTATTTATTTATGGGCAATATGAATATTTCCTCAGTTTTATGATTTCTTCCATCTTTTGTTAGCTAGGATTTCAGACAAGCTTGAACTAATGACTTCTTCATGAATGCTTGTCATACACAAATTAATGTGTTCACATTGAACCCTGGGTTTGATATCATTAAGTAGTTTGGATAATAGAAGGCTCAGTCCTCACTGGCAGGATTAATGCCCCAACAACAAAGATCTGGGGCGGGGGGAGGTGTTCCTCATATAACATATGAGGAGGCAGCATTTTCTCCTCCCTCCCAGTGTAAGACACAGAAAATACCATCTTTGAGAACTGGGATCAAAACAGACATTGACTCTTCTGTAGCTTAGACATGGGTTTTCTACTTTTAGAAGAGTATTACTAAGTTCTCATTGTTTACCAATTAACTGGTCTAAAATATTTTTGTTTTAGTAATTTCAGTATAGTGAGGTCACTAGTCCCTAGTTCCCTGGACAAGTGGTAGTGGAGTAGGGTTCATATGTCCTTTGGAAGAGATGATAGCCATTAGTGGTAATACATTGTTATGAACGCTTATAATACTTTCAAATATTGCATGCAGTTCTTTTCTCATAACCAAGATGAATCGTTTGTCTGAGCACTTAAATGTCTTTGTCACCATGGAGGGTGGAAGGTCAGCCTGAGGAGAGGCTTGGCTGTCTGGATGGTCTACAAGTGACTCAGCTGACCACTTTTTAATTAAAGAGTCTTAGCATCTGTGATAACAATGTGAGTTCAGAGGAGAATGAGTCATGAGAGAGATGAAGAGGTGGAAATAAAAGGTGTGGTTCTCTACTCTGCCTAGGAGAGGGACTATCAAAGAGCTGGAACTTTAAAAATGAGACCATGGAGTTCATTTTCTGTTGGCCACCTGCTTGGCATGGAGCTTGCCCTTAAGGGTTGTTTGCTCCCCTAAGATAGATTTCCTTGGAAAAAAATCTAAGTGTCCATTTGAAAGTGGCTATAGTTTCTCAGTTAGGAATGGAGTCCTGTGTCCACATCTGATTTCAGCTATAGAACCCTACTGGGTACAGACCAGAGCAGGCCCTAACTATGGGTTCATATGTGGACAAGTCCAGTTGTGTGTAGAAGACCTGATTCCTTGGCGTCCTCTATTCCCTCTGGTTTACTCCATCTCCTCTTTCACAGACTTCCCTGAGCCCTGGAAAGAGGGATATGATGGAAAAATCTCATTTGGGACTGAGTTTTTCAAAGTTTCTCACTTTTTACATATTGTTTAGCTATGAGTCTCTCTGTATTTGTTCTCATCTGCTTCAGTAGGAAGATTCTCTGATAATGACTAAGCAAGGCACTGATCTATGAATAGAGTAGAATGGTATAATCAGTTATTTTATTACTACTTTCCTTAAGCTGAACAGTAGTACTTGGTTATATTATACCCTGCTCTGTCTAGTTTCAGGTTCTTGGCCACCCTAGTGGTGTTGAGTAAGAGTTCATGAAGTGAACTCATGAAGTGGGCCTTACATCTAACCAGATGTTAGTTGATTACTCCTGCAACCTTATTTCCACTATTTCTTCAGCTTATCATGTAGACAGGTCACCATTGTAGAAGGAAGAGTTTGTAGTTCGCTTGATGTTTATCCTTCTTGATGTACAAACCTTTGTAGTATGCAGAGTATACTATGGTGTCATGAGTACGGGTTCATAGGGTTGATGGCTCTACATAGACACCAGCTCTACTTTTCTATGTTCAATGAGTTGTGAAAAGTGTTTTCTTCAGCATAGGGCTTGCTGTCAGTTTGTGTCAAACTACCAAAGCCTTGGCAATAGCCTGGATTGTTTGGATATTCCAGTGGGAATCCTTTGATCAAGAACAGTGGGATCCTTTGATCAAGTAGAAGTAATTCATTCCCAGTATTGGAAACTTCATTTGGTAACAAAAGATGTCTAATTGTGGCTCTGTCGCCTTCATTATTTGAAACTCATATAGAACTCTACATGATTTTATATATATAAATTTTACTGGTCCTATGTGTATAGATTTGGTTTTTATGGGATTCCAATATGTGTGTCTCTGTGTCTATATGATTTTCTTGTGCTATTTCTTTGGCTCTTTTTGCTTTTTTTTTTTTTTTTTTTTTTTTTTTTTTTTGTCATTTTCAGAATTGTTTGATTTTTATTTATTTTATTATTATACATTATATGCCTGTTTTCTAATGAGAGATATAAAGGAAGTGGATCTATGTTACAGGGGTGGCAGAGAGTAATTAGGGGGAGTAGATGGAGAGAAAAACCTTAATTAGAATATATTGTATAAAAATCTTTTTGCTATAAAATAAAAAATAAATAAAAATAAAACTGATTCATTTTCATTACATGGATAACTGACCTCAACTAATGTGTCCTTTCTTCACCAACCTCTGTTCTCTTTGTAATATGTTTTGCTAAATTTGCCTATCAAGGTTTCCTATATTTAGCTTATTATAACTTAGAATTGTTGGAAGTTACTCCATTGCTCTGATTTATATTTTTATCAAAAACTTCTTTTGAATCTTGTCATTTGCCTCATGCATTTCTTTGCTTATTTTTCCTTTTAGTTTTTTTTTTTTCTTTTTGGTTTTTTCAAGACAGGGTTTCATAGCTCTGGCTGTTTTGGAAGTCACTCTGTAGACCAGGCTAGCCTTGAATACAGAAATCTGCCTCCCTGTGCCTTCCAATTGCTGTGATTAAAGGCATACACCACCACTACCAGGCTTCTTTTAGTTTTTATTTGTATGGGTTTGTACAAATTTTCAATATCTAAATCTTTAAGTTGTTTTAAATGTAATCCTGTAAATTAATCAAGAGTCATTTAATAATTAATAGCAGCACATGCTATTACTACATGCTAGATAGTATACATTAATGATGTATAAACTGCTCAGTTCCAAAGTCATGTGCACTAGCATGATTATTATTCTGACTGAGACACTGAATATTGTTTATGATAGTTTTCATCATTTGTGTTACTTTACTGGATTTTCTGCTTTTTTGTGGGGCTAATGTTTTTTTATTAAATTTTCATATTAAGTTTAGAAAGGTTTCTGTAATTATATATGTTAATATGTATATACACTTACATACACACACAAAGTGCAACACTAAAGCTATATGTTTAATTTAATAACTCTGCCCTTCTCTATATTTTACTTTATTTATGCTATCCCCACTTATGAAATGATGATTTCCCCAAAGCATTTGCTTTTAACTTTGGTAGCAGTTCCTTTCTACAAACAGATAGCTTACTATTTATGTAGTCAAATCCATCTATACCCCTTTAGGGTTTATACTTCCACTATTGTTATCAAGAAGAACTTGAATGTCTCAGTGTTACATAAATATCACTTATATGTTATCCTAATTTATTATTCTAAACTTTACAAATTGATTATTTTTAGAAAGCATAAGAAAGAAGAAGCATCTTGATTATAAGTGTATACATATGACTCCTATTTACTGAAGTTTATGGTAACTTCAAAGGTTCCTATACTCTCTAAAACCTATATACACTACACTCCAAAGGACATGGTCTTGTATTTTGAAAAAATGTTTTCAATTATGGTTATTATTGTTTGTTTATCTGACATGGTTAACTGTGTTTTCTAAGATTTACAGAAACTTGAAATCCTCCTCTCTCAGTCTCTCAAATGCTGAGATTACAGATTACATGCATATACTATCATCTCTGATTATCTTAATGACTTTTAAATACATTGTATATGAATAATGGACACTGAATTATAGCTTGTGCAAAGTCGAGCCAATAATTTATTGTCTCTTTCAGATTATTTATCATCATCACATCACAATGTACTGGCGTTTAGATTTAGAGTCCTTGACAAAGGTATTTAAGGTAAAATATAGATATTAAGATTGGCCATGATTTAACATGGCTGGTGCTCCTACAGTAACATATGAGATATCATACATTCACAAAGTGAAGAATGTATAAAGACTTAGAAATAAGAAGTCCATCTGTAGGGACAGTTAAGAAGCTTCAGAAGACAACAGCCCTGTCAACAGCCCATCTTGGATTCCATTCCCCAAGAATCTCCATCTTTTTTTTTTTTTTTT